>NW_016969847.1:0-676 GCF_001483705.2 Eufriesea mexicana
AGCACTGCATTTCAAAGATATAGAACGAATAGCAGTGTATAGCAGATAAGACGAGGCTACCCTAACCAAACATATCCTAAACTAGCCAAGTCAAGCGTTACATAGAACATGCAAGCGTGCAGAGACCGCGATTTCTGGCCTCTATAGAGCAAAGCAGAACAAACTAGAGCACAATAGATTGCAGTAAACAACCGCAATGCGGTGCATACCACAAAAGTTGAAGCTACCCTGACCAAATCTAACCTAACCTAATGTAACAAAGCGTAACCTAACTCAAACTATCGTGCCACTGGCGCTACTGCTGGCCTCCCCTGAGCCAAGCAGAACATACTAGCGCAAAGTACAGCGCAGAAATCCACCGAATAGCAGCGTATAGCACGAAAGTCAAATCTACCCTATCCAAACTTAACCAAACGTGACGCAATCAAACGTAACCTAACTGAACTTAACCTGCCTACACCACTACTGCTGACCACCTCAGAGCCAAGTAGAATATACCAGAGCACAGTAGACCGCAGAAATCCGCCGCATTGACGTGTAGAGCAGAAAATTATAGGTTATGCTACCAAAACTGACCTAACGTAACCAAGCCAAACGTAACCAACCGAAACCTAATGTGCCTAGCCCGCTATTGCTGGCATCCCCATCGCCGATCAGGGCATCTTAGAGGAGAGTA
>NW_016969848.1:0-860 GCF_001483705.2 Eufriesea mexicana
GGACGGGTAATTTCAGGTCAGGTAAGGTCAGGTCATGTCAAGCCAGGTCAGGTCAGGTCAGGTAGGGTCAGGTCAGGTCAGTCGGGTAAGCTCAGTTCAGGTCAGGTAATGTCAGGTCAGTTCAGATCAGTTCATGTCAAGTTATGTTAGGTCAGGTCAGGTCTGGTAAGGTCAAGCTAGGCCAGATCATGTCTGTTAAGGTCAGGTCGGTTCAGGTCAGTTCACTTCAGATAAGGTCATGTCATGTCAGATCAGGTCAGGTCAGGTCAGGTGAGGTCGGTACAACTCAGGACAGGACGAGGTCGGGTCAGGTCAGGTCAGGTCAGGTCAGGTCAGGAAAGCTCAGGTCAGGTCAGGTCAGATCAGTCAGGGATGATCAGGACATGTCAGGCCAGATAAGGCCAGTTCAGGTCAGGTCAGGTCAGGACAGGTCAGGTCAGGCCTGGTCAGGTCATGTCAGGTCAGGCCATGCCAGATCATGTCTGGTCAGGTCAGGTCAGTTCAGGTCAGTTCACGTCAGATCAGGTAATGTCATGTCTGATCAGGTCAGGTCAGGTCAGGACAGATCATATATGGTCAGGTCAGGTCAGGTCAGGTCAAATCAGGTCAGGCCAGGTCAGATCAGGCAGGTATGGTCAGGACATGTCAGGCCAGATAAGGCCAGTTCAGGTCAGGTCAGGTCATGTCAGGTCAGGTCAGGTCAGGACATGTCTGGTCAGGTCAGGTCAGGTCAGGACATGTCTGGTCAGGTCAGGTCAGGTCAGGTCAGGTCAGGTCAGGCCAGGTCAGTTCTGGTAAGGTCAGGTCTGGCCAGGCCAGATCATGTCTGGTGAGGTCAGGTCAGTTCAGGTCATTTCACT
>NW_016969849.1:0-213 GCF_001483705.2 Eufriesea mexicana
GGCACGCTGTAGCCATTGCAGTGCTATAGAATCTGGATCGAAAATTCAATTTTATTAACAATTACGACTAATATCGAAGTGTGGTAGTCTTCTTGCATAAATAAGGAGGAAAGATTCTATTGGCCAGCTATAGCCATTGCAATCCTCTAGTATCTGCATGGAAGATTCAATTTTATTGACATTTTCGACAAATATTGTGGCGAGCAAGCATTC
>NW_016969849.1:417-1073 GCF_001483705.2 Eufriesea mexicana
GTTCATTGACATTTTCGACTAATATCGTGGTGAAGCTGCTTTCCTGTATAAATAAGGAAGAAATATGCTATTGCCGTGCTATAGCCATTACAGTGCTTTTGAATCATCCTCGAAAATGCAACCTTATTGACATTTTCGACTAATATCGTGGTGAGCTGACATCCTTGCATAAATAAGGAGGAAAGATTCTATTGGCACGCTATACCCATTACAATGCTATAGAATCTGCCTCGAAAATTCAATTTTATTGACATTTTCGACTAATATCGTGGTGAGGTGACTTTCTTGCATAAATAAGGAGGAATGATTCTATTGGCCAGCCATGGCCATTGCAATTCTATAGTATCTGGATGGAAAATTCAATTTTATTGTCATTTTCGACTAATATTGTGGAGAGCTGACATCCACGCATAAATAAGGAGGGAAGATTCTATTGGCACGATGTAGCCATTGCAGTGCTATAGAATCAGGATCGAAAATTCAATTTTATAAACAATTTCGAATAATATCGTAGTGTGGTAACCTTCTTGCAGGAATTAGGCGGAAAGATTCTATTGGCCAGCTATAGCCATTGCAATCCTATAGTATCTGGGTGGAAGATTAAATTTTATTGACATTTTCGACAAATATCGTGGCGGGCTAACATTCTTGCATTC
>NW_016969850.1:0-1049 GCF_001483705.2 Eufriesea mexicana
GCTCAATCTAACGTGCCGATGCTGCTTTTGCTGGCATCCGCAGAGACAAGCAGAATATGCTAGGGCACAGTAGACCGTAGAAATCAACCGTATTGCAGTGCGTAGCACAAAAGTCTTAGCTAGCCCCTCCTAACCTAACCAATCGTAACACAACCAAACGTAACATAGCTCAACCTAACGTGACGCGGCAGCCATTGCTTGCCTCCCCAGAGTCAAGCAGAACATGTTAGTGGGGTGTAGAGAGCGAAAATCCATAGAATCGCAGTGTATAGCAGAAAAGTCAAAGAAAAGTCAAGGCTTTCCAAACTTAACGCAAGCAAACATAACCCAGCTTAACGTGACGATACCACTATTACTGGCCACCCCAGAGACGAACAGAGTATGGTAGAGGAATGTAGAGCGTAGAAATACATCGAAGAGCAGCGTGTAGCACAAACGTCAAGGATAAATCAACCAAACCGAACCTAACCCAACGTATGGAAGCGTAACATAACACAAACAAACGTGCCGCGAGCACTGTTTATGGCGTCCACAGAAACAAGCAGAATATGGTGGAGGACAGGAGAGCCTAGAGGTCCATAGGACAGATGTGTTGATCACAAAAGTCAAAGCTATCCTAACCAACCCCAAAGTAACCCAACCCGACCAAACGTAGTCTAAGTGAACCTAACGTGCCGCGACCCGTTTTGCTCGGCGCCAAAGACCCAAGCTGAGCATAATCGAATAGGGTAGATCGCAGAAATCCACAGAATCGCAGTATAAAGCGGAAAAGTCGAAGCTATCCGTACCCAGCCATAGCTACGGTAACATAACAAAACGTAGCCTATTTCAATCTAACATGGCGGGACCAGTATTACGGCCCCCTCCCCAAGAGCTAAGCGGAACATACTAGAACACAGTGGAGCGCTGAAGCCCTCCGCATTTCAGTGTACAGCACAAAAGTCAAAGATATCGTATCCTAACACAAACAAGCATCACCAAACCAAACGTAACCTAACACAACCTAACGTGCCGCGACAACTATTACTGATCTCCAAAGAGCAAAGCGG
>NW_016969851.1:0-1315 GCF_001483705.2 Eufriesea mexicana
AGAGAGCAATAGAGTGTAGGAATCGACCGCATCGTAGCGCATAGCAAAAAGTTCAAGTTGTTCGGACCAAATGCAGCCTAACCTAATCTGATCGAACGAAATATAACTCAACCAATCGCGTGACGTCCAATATTGCTGGCAAACCCAGGGTCGAGCAGAGTATAGTAGAGCAATGCAGAACTCAAGAATCTAGCGAATTGCAGTGTATAGCGCAAAAGTCAAGGTTACCCTATTCTAACCTAACAAAACCTATCACAACCAAACGCAACATTGCCGAGCCTTACGTGCCAGACCACTATTTATGACCATCCCAGAGCCAACCGGAATGTATTAGAGGAGCGCAAAGAGCAGAAATCCATAGAATTGCAGCGCATGGCAAAAGAGTCGAGGGTACGTGAGCAAAACTGTTGCCAACGTAACCTAAGCAAACGTAGCCTATCTCAACCTATCTTGGCGAGACTACTATTCCTGGTCTCCACAGAGACAAGCGGATCATGGGCACTGTAGAGCGCAGAGGTTCACCTCATTTCAGTGTACAGGACAAAAGTCGAAGGTATCACATCCGATGCAAAACAAACGTGACATAACTCTACATAACGCGCAGCAGCCAATGATTCTGGCCTCCCCAGAGCAAAGCAGAGCATACTAGATCACAGTAGAACGTAGAAATCAACCGAATGGTTGTGTATAGTACAAAAGTAGAAGCGGTCCTAGCGAAACATAACCAAATATAGCATAACCAGGTGTAACAGAACTGCACATGACCGCCTTACACCACTAATGCTGTACTCCCCGGAGACAAGCAGAATATACTAGAGCACAGTAGAAGGTAGAAGCGGTCCCAGCGAAACATAACCAAATATAGCATAACCAGGTGTAACAGAACTGCACATGACCGCCTCACACCACTAATGCTGTACTCCCCAGAGACAAGCAGAATATACTAGAGCACAGTAGACCACATAAATCCGCGGCGTTGCAGTGTAAAGCACAAAAGTGAAGATAACCTAACCTAACCTGACCTAACTTAACGAACCCAAACGTAGCCTAAGTCAGCATGAGGTGCGAAAACACTATTGCGCCTTTCCTATAGTCATACTGAACATATCAGATCACTGAGGAGCGCAGAAGTACACGGAATAGCATTATATAGCACAAAAGTCCGTGCTCCCCTCTCCTACCCCAACGAAGCGTAACATAACCAAGCGCAGCCTAAATCAAGCTAAAGAGCCGCGACCACTATTGCTGGCCTCCCAGAGAAAAGCGGAACATATTAGAGGAGACTAGAGAGCAGAAATGCATGGAATATCAGTGT
>NW_016969852.1:0-1047 GCF_001483705.2 Eufriesea mexicana
ACCGTGACCTAGTTCTTCCTACTTCTTTCTGGGAAACCCATAAATAGTCTCCGCGGCGCTTTAGGCTGTGTTATGTATAGCTTGATTAGGTTTGGTTTGTTTGTCTTGGGATAGGTTATCTTTGACTTTCGTGTTATACACTGCTATTCTATGGACCACTGCGCTCTACTCGCCTCCATTGTGCCCGGGATTTGCGCTGGGGAGGCCAGCAGTGGTGGTCTCGGCAAGTAAGGTTGAGTAAAGAAAACTTCAGGTTATGATACGTTTGGTTAGGTTAGGATAGGATAGATTTGACTTTTACGCTATACACCGCTATTTCGTGGAATCGTGCGCTCTACATTTCTCTAATATGCTGTGCATGTCTCTGGGGAGGCCAGAGATAGTATTCTCCTCGTGTTAAGTTTAGTTAGGCTACGTTTGATTAGGCTAGGTTGGGACAGGTTAGCATATGATATCTTTGACTTTTGGGCTACACACTGCAATACGGTGGATTACTGCGCTCTACTCTGCTCTAGTACATTCAGCTTGGCCGTGGGGAGGCAAGCGATAGTGGTCCCGTCTCGTTAAGATGAGTTAAACTACCTTCGGTTATGTTACGTTTGGCTATGTTAGGATAGGGTAGCTTCCACTATTGTGCTATACACTGCGACTCTGTGGACTTATGCTCTTTACTCTCCTCTAATATGTTCTGCTTGTCCCTGTCGACGGAAGCAATAGAGGCCTCAACACGTTGGGAATAATTATGCTACGTTTGTTTACGTCACGTCTGGCTAGGTTGTGATAGGGTAGTCTTGACTTTTGTGCTATACTCTGTAATTCTGTCCATACCTGTGGGCTGCATTGCTCTACCGGCATCCGCTTGGATCTGTGGAGGCCAGCAATAACGGCCGTGGCACGTTGTGTAGAGTTAGATTATGTTTGGTTTTGTTAGCTTACGTTCAGTTAGGCTAGTGTCGCTTCTACCTGGCTCTGAGGAGGCTAGCGATGCTGGCCACTGCACCTTAGTTTGAGTCATATCACGTTTGCTTAGGTTAGGTTTGTCTGATT
>NW_016969853.1:0-353 GCF_001483705.2 Eufriesea mexicana
CCTAACCTGACCTAACCTAACCTAACCAAACCTAACCGAACCTAACCAAACCTAACCTAACCTGACCTAACCTAGCCTAACCACAACCAACCCAACCCAACCCAACCCAACCCAACGCAACGCAACCCAACCTAACCCAACCCAACCCAACACAACGCAACGCAACCCAACCTAACCTAACCTAACCAAACCTAGCACAAGGTTGACGTGACCTGACCAGACTGCAACAACCCTAACGTAACTTAACCTAACCTAACCTAACCTGACACAACCTAACCTATTCTGACCTAACCCGACCTAACCTAACATAACCTAACCAGACCTAACCTAACCTAACCTAACCTAACCTAACC
>NW_016969853.1:374-598 GCF_001483705.2 Eufriesea mexicana
ACCTAACCTAACATAGCCTAACCTAACCAAGCCAAGCCTAACCTAACCTAGCCTACCCTAGCCTAACCCAACCTAACATAACCTAGCCTAGCCTAACCTAACCCAACCCAACTCATCCCAGCCGAACCCAAACTAACCCAACATAACCTAACCTAACCAAACAAAACCTAACCTAACCTAACCTAACCAAACCCAACCCACACCAACCCAACCCAACCCAACCC
>NW_016969854.1:0-564 GCF_001483705.2 Eufriesea mexicana
GCCTCGCCATAGCCAAGCAGGATGTCGTAGAGCACGGTAGATCTCAGAAACCCGCCGAATAACAGTTTACAGCTCGAAAGTCAAGGCTATCCTAATCAAACTTTACCAAACCTAACCTAACCAAACGAAACGTTACCAAACTAAGCCTGGCGTGCCACGATCACTATTGCTCGGCACCCGAGGGTCGAGCGCAGTACAGTAGGGCAATGTAGAGGGCAGAAATCCGCCGAATAGCACTGAATGGCACACAGGTCTCAGCTATTCTGCCCTAACGTAACCAAACTTGCCACAAACGTAGCCTAACCGAATCTAACGCGCTGAGGCCACTATTGCTGGCTTCCACAGAGTCAAGCAGAGCATATTAAGGCGTAATAGAGCGCAGAAATCCACCAAAGGGCAGTGAATTGCGCAAAAGCTGAAGTAGCCTATCCTAATATATCCAAACGTAACATATCCAAACGTAGCATAGCTCAACCTAACATGACGAGAGCACCAATGCTGGCCGCCACAGAGACAAGCAGAATATACTACGGCACAGTAGAGCGAAGAATCACACCGCATTGC
>NW_016969855.1:0-1010 GCF_001483705.2 Eufriesea mexicana
TTGGACTTTCGTGCTGTACACTGCGGCCCGCGGATTTCTTTGCTCCACTATGTTCTAATATTTCCTCTTTGGCTATGGAGAGGCGAGCATTTGCGGTCTCGGCACGTTACGTTGAGTTCTGCTAGGATTGGTTAGCTTAGATTGCGTCAGGTAAGCTCTGGGTATCATTGTCTCTTTTGCTGCAGACTAAAGTGAAGTGGACTTCTGCCATCTGCTGTGCTCTAGTACAATCTGCTTGTCTCCGTCGATGCCTGCAATAGCTGTCTCGTCATGTTTGGTTGAGATATGTTACGCTCGGATGTGTTGAGTATGGCAAGGTTAGGATAGGGTACTTTGACTTTTGTGCCATACGCTGCTATTCGGTTGATTTCAGTGCTCTAACGTGCTCTAATATGCTATGGTTGGTACAGTGGTGTCCAGTAATATTGGTCTCGGCGCGTTAGGTTGGGTTACGTTACGTACCGTAGGGACAGGTTAGGAAGGGCGGTTAGGATTTCTCTGTCTTAACATGTGCCGTACACTGCTATTCCTTACATTTCCACGCTGTACATTGCTCTGCTATGCCCCGCTCGACTTTGAGGAGCAACCGGTGGAGGCCGTGGCACGTTAGTTCGAGTTAGCTAGCGTTTGGCTTTATTTGGATAGGGTATGTTTGGCTAGGATAGCTTCAACCTTCGCAATATACACCACCATGTGGTGCATTCCAGTGATCTAATGTGCTCTGCAATATTCTGCTCGGCTTCGAAGAGCCTGCAGAAGTGGTCGCGGCACGATATGTTGGGTTATTCTACGTTCCGTTATGTTTGGTAGGGTCTGGTTAGGATAAGATGTATTCGACTTTTTCTCTGCTCACTGCATTGCGGTGGACTACTTTGCTCCAGTACACTCTGCTCGTCTCTGTGGAGGCCAACAATAGTTGTTTCGTCATGTTAGGTTGTACTATGCTTCGTTGGGGTATGCTACGTTTGGCTAGGTTAGGATATGCTACTTTGACTTTTGTGACGTGAACT
>NW_016969856.1:0-200 GCF_001483705.2 Eufriesea mexicana
TGGATGGGAGTGTATATGGATGTATGTATTGATGTATGTATGGATGTATGTATGGATGTGTGTGTAGATGTACATATTGTTGGATGAGTGTATGGGTGGATGGAATTATGGATGTATAGGTGTGTGGACTTATGGATGTATGGATGGATGCACATATGAATGGATGCTTGTATGAATGTATGGATGTATGTATGTATGGA
>NW_016969856.1:361-1386 GCF_001483705.2 Eufriesea mexicana
ATATCTATGCATGTATGTATGGACGATTGTATGGATGTTTGTATGGATGTATTTACGGATGTATGTATGGATGCATATAAGGATGGATGTATGGATGTATGTATAGATGAATGTCAGCGTGTAGGTACGGATCTGTGTATTGATGCGTGTTTGGATTCTTGGATGGATGGATGGATTGGTGGATGGATGTGTGGATGGAAGGATGTATGGATCGATAAATGTATGGATGGGTGGATGCATGGATGGATGGATGTACGGAAGTATGTATGTATGTATGGATCTATGTAAGGTTGTATGTATGCACTTATGTATAGATGTATGTATGGGAGTATATATGGATGTATGTAATGATGTATGGCGGATGCATGGATGGGTGTATGAACGGACATATGTATGGATGTATGGATGCGTGTATGGAAGCGCGCATGTATGGATGCATGTATGGATGGATGTATGGATCATGTACTGATGTCTGTATGGGTATATGTATGATTGCATGTATGGATGGATGTATGGATGTATGTGCGCATGTATGTTTGGATGGATGGCTGTATGGATCGATGGATGTATGCGTGGATGTATGTATGCATGTTTGTATGGATGTATGTATGTATGGATGTATGGATGTATGGAAGGATGTATGTATGGATGTACGTATGGATGGACGGCTGACTGGATTGGCGGAAGTGTGGATGGATTCAGGTATGGAAGGACGGATGTACGTATGTATGGACGTATGGATGTGTATATGTATGGATGTATGGAAGGATGGAAGTATCGACGGATGGAAGTACGAATGAATGGATTTATGGATATATGGATGGTGGATGTATGGATGTATGGATGGATGGATGTATGGGTGGATGGATGTATGGATGTATGGATGTATATATGTATGGATGTATGGACGAATGCATGGATGTGTTTGATTTATGTATGTGTGGAGGTATGTATGGATGTACGGATGTACGAATGTATGGATGAACGGGTTTATGGATGTATGGGTTTATATATGTATGGATTTA
>NW_016969857.1:0-1110 GCF_001483705.2 Eufriesea mexicana
TTTGTTTTGACATTTGTGATATACACTTCCGCTCGGAATGTTTCAGGGTTCTACACTGCTCCGGCATACTCTGCTTAGCTTTCGTCAGGCCAGCAATAGCGGTCGTGGCACGGAAGGTTGGGTTACGTTACATCTGCTTAAGTTACGTTTGGTTACGTTTGGAGAGGATAGGTTAGTCTTTTGAGCTACGTACTGCTCTTCGGTGGACATCTGCGCTCTGCTGTGCTCGAATTTGCTCCGCTTGGCGCTGTCTGGCCAGTAAGACTGGTCTCTGCGCGTTAGGTCGTGTTGGTCTGTGTTTGGTTGGGTTACGTTTGGTTAGGTTAAGTCAGGGTAACTTTGACTTTTGCGCCATACACTGCTATTCGGTGGATTTCTGCGCTTTACTGTGCCCTAATATACCCTGCTTGCGCTGTGGATGCCAGTAATAGTAGTCTCGACACGTTAGTTTTTGCTGAGATACGTTTGGTTAGGGTATGTTTGCTTGGGTTATGCGTGGATATCACAAACTCTCGTGGTATACACTGTTGGTCGGTGCATTTTTGCGATCTCCTATGCTCTACTATACCCTTCTGGGCACTGGAGAGTCCAGCAATAGTGGCCGCTGTCGGCTATGTTAAGTCAGGCTACGTTTGGTTCGGTTATATTTGTTTGCGTTAGGCTTGAGTGGCTTTGACTTTTCTGGTATACACTGCGATTCTATGGATTTCAGCGCCCAAATCTCCCCTAATATACTCTGCTCGACTCCACGGAGGCCAGCAATAGTTGTCGCGGCTCGTTATGTTGAGTAACATTGCGTGCGGCTACGTTAGGTTACGTTGCGTTTGGTTACGGCTTCGTTGACTTTTGTGCCACATGCTGCCATTCTATGGGCTACTGCGCTTATCTGGGCACTGTCACACTCTGCTCGTCTCTGTGGACGCCAGGAATAATGCTCTTGGCACGGTGGGTTGAGATATGTTACGTTTGGCTAGGCTATATTTGGTCAGGCTTGGTTAAGGCAGCTTTGACTACTGTGCTATACACTGCCATTCGGGCGACTTCAGCGTTCTACATTGCTCTGCTATACGCTGCTTAGCCCACGTGAGGCCATCAATAGCGGTCGTGCAT
>NW_016969857.1:3752-5653 GCF_001483705.2 Eufriesea mexicana
ACACGTTAGATGGGGCTATGTTACGTTTGGTAATGTTACAAATGGCCAGGTTAGGAGAGGATAGTTTTGACTTTTGTGCTATAAGCTGCAATTCCTTGGGTTTCTGCGCTCTACTCTCCTCTAACGTGGTCCGCATGACCGTGGGGAGGGTAGCAGTAGACGTCACGTCACGTTAGGTTGAGTTATGTTACGTTCGGTTACCTTACCTTTGGTTAGGTTAGGGTAGGATTGCTTTGACCTTTGTGCTATACACTGTTATTCGGTGGACTTCCGCGCTCTACAGGGCTGTACTGTATTCCGCCTGGCCCTAGGGAGGCCGGAGATAGTGATAGCGGCACGTTACGTCGCGTTCGGCTGAATTTGGTAAGGGTATATTAGTTTGAGTTAGGTACGGGTAGCTTTGAATTTTCCGCTACACACTGCAATGCTATAGATTTCTGTGCTGTACTCTTGACTAATATGTTCTGCTCCGCTCTGGGAGGCCAGCAATAGCGATCGCAGGACGTCGGGTAGAGATAGGTGACGTTTGGCTATGTTACGATTGGTTAGGTTAGTATAGCGTAGCTTTGACTTCTGTGCTATATAATGCTCCACGGTGGACTCCTGCTCTCTACAGTGATCAAGTACGTTCCGCCTGGCCCGGGGAGGCCAGCAATTACGTCCTCGGCACGTTAGGTATAGTTAGAATACGTTTGCTTATGTTAGATTACGTTGGAATAGATTTGGATGGCATTGACCTTTGTGATACACACTGCTATTCTATGGACTTCTGCTATCCACTGTGCGCTATCACACTCTCCTTGTTTCTGGGGATGCCAGGAATAGTGGTCGCGGCAAGTTAGGTTATGTTACGTTTCGTTTGGATACGTTAAGTTTGGTTAGGTTAGGACAGGATATCTTCGTCTTTTGTGCTGTACACTGCTCTTCCGTGGTTTTCTGCGCTCTACTGTTCTCCAGAATGTTCTCCTTGGTTCTGGGGTGGGTAGCAATAGCGGCCTCGCCACTTTACGTTGAGTTAGGCCGCGCGAGGATAGTTTACGCTAGTTCTGGTAAGGTTTTGATATATCTAGCTATAGTGCACTGCACTGCAATGCGGCGGATTTCTGCGCTCTACTGGTGTCTAGTATATTCTGTTTGGCTCTGCGTGGCCAGCAACGCTGTTCTCTCCACGTTACGTTCAATTAGGTTGCGATCTGTTACATTACGTTTGGTTAGGTTTGGATAGAATAGTGATGATTTTTGCGCTATACACTGATTTTACTTGGACTTCTGTGCTCTAAATTACTCTTATATGCCATCCTAGACTCTGCGGGGAACATCAGTAGTGTACTCGGCGCGTTAGGTTGAATTACGTTACGTTCAGCTAGGTTAGGTTTTGCCGGGTTCGGTCAGGGTAGCTTTGACCTTCGTAGTGTACACTGCTTTTCGGTGAATTTCTGCTCCCTACTGACATCCACCTTATCCTGCTTGTCCCTGGGGAGCCCGGAAATTGTGATCGTGGCACGTTGGGTTGTGTTACGTTACGTTTGGCTATGAGACGATTGGTTATGCTAGGGTAGGATATCATTAACGTTCGTGCTGTACACTGCTATTCGGTGTACTTCTGCGTTCTACATTTCTCTAATGTGCTCCGCGTGACACTGAGGAGAACAGCAATAGTGGACTCGGCACCATAGGTTGAGTTACATTACGTTTGGCTACGTTACCTTTGGATAGGTCAGGAGGGGATATCTTTGACTTTTGTAATGTTCACTGTTATTCCATGGTTTTCTACGCTCTACTGTGATCTTGTGTGCCCTGGTTGTCCATAGGGATGCCGGAAGTGGCGGTCTCTGCACGTTATGTTGGGTTAGGCTACGTTCGGTTGGTTTAGTTTAATTCAGGTAAGGTTTGGATATCTT
>NW_016969858.1:0-1021 GCF_001483705.2 Eufriesea mexicana
CTAATATCGTGGTGAGCTAACTTTCTTGCATAAACTAGGAGGAAACATTCTATTGGCGACCTGAAGCCATTGCAATGCTTTAGAATGTGGTTGAGAAACTCAATTTTATTGACATTTTCGGCTAATACTGTGGTGAGCTTTCTTTCTGGCATAAATAAGGAGGAAATATACTGCTGGCGTGCTCCAGCCATTGCAACGCTATGGAATCTGGAAGGAAAATACAATTTCATTGACATTTTCGCTAATATCGTGGTGAGATAACTCTCTTGCAAAAATAAGGGGGAAAGATTCTATTGGCGTGCTATTGCCATTGCAACGCTATAGAATCTGAATGGTAAATTCAATTTTATTGACATTTTCGTATAAAATCGTGGTCAGCTAGCTTCCTTGCATAAATACGGAGAAATGATTCTGTTGGCGTGCTGTAGGCACTGCAATGCTTCAGAATCTGCCTCGAAAATACAATTTTATTTACATTTACGTCTAATATCGTGGTGAGCTAACTTCGTTGCATAGGTATGGGGGAAAAATCCTTTTGGCGTGCTATAGCCATTGCAATGCTGTAGAATCTGGCTGGAAAATACAATTTTATTTACATTTACGTCTAATATCGTGGTGAGCTAACATCCTTGCATATGTAAGGAGGAATGATACTTTTGGCATGCTACGTCCATTGCAATGCTGCAGAATTTGGCTGGAAAATTCAATTTTATTGACATTTCCGACTAATATCGTGGTGAGCTAACTTCGTTGCATAGGTATGGGGGAAAAATCCTTTTGGCGTGCTATAGCCATTGCAATGCGGTAGAATCTGGCTGGAAAGTACAATTTTATTGACATTTAGGTCTAATATCGTGGTGAGTTACCTTTCTTGCATAGATAAGGAGAACAGATGCTTTTGGCGTGCTCTGGGCATTGCAAAGCAATAGAATCAGGAAGGGAAATACAATTTTATTGACATTACCGACTAATATCGTGGTGAGCTAACTTTCTTGCATTAATAAGGAGAAAAGATTCTGTT
>NW_016969859.1:0-436 GCF_001483705.2 Eufriesea mexicana
AAGCAATCCAGTCCAAACTTAGCCGAACCCAAACTAACCGAACGTAACCCAACTCAACCTAACTTGCCTCGACCACCATTGCTGGCTTCCGCAGAGCCAAGCAGAACACAATAGTGGAGAGTGCAACGCAGAAATCCATAGAATCGCAGGGTATATTTGAGAAGCCAAGGCTGCCCAAATCTAACCCAAACCAAAAGAACATAGCCAAACATATCCTAACACAAACTAACGTAACGAAGCTGCTACTGCTGCCCGCCAAACCCCAGATCCAAGCATGACATACCAGAGCACAGCAGAGCGTAGAAGTCCTCCGAATAGCAGACTATAGCGCTAAAGTCAAACCTAACCTCTCCCAACAAAACCAACCGTCACATATCCAAACGTAGCCTAG
Organism: Eufriesea mexicana; assembly: GCF_001483705.2. Taxonomy (NCBI): domain Eukaryota; kingdom Metazoa; phylum Arthropoda; class Insecta; order Hymenoptera; family Apidae; genus Eufriesea; species Eufriesea mexicana. The sequence goes on from NW_016969859.1 coordinate 392, forward strand.
CTCAACCTAACGTGTCGCGACCACTATTGCTGGTCTCCACAGAGC
>NW_016969860.1:0-244 GCF_001483705.2 Eufriesea mexicana
GAATCTTTCCTCCTTATTTATGCAAGAAAGGTAGCTCACCACGATATTAGTCGAAAATATCAGAAAAATTGAATTTTCCAGCCAGACTCTATAGCATTGGGAAGGCTATAGCAGGCCAATAGAATCGTTCATCCTTATTTCTGCAAGAAAGTCAGCTCATCTCGATATTAGCCGAAAATGTGAATAAAATTGAGTTTTCCAGCCATATTCTACTGCATTGCATTGGCTATGGTACTCCAGAAGG
>NW_016969861.1:0-271 GCF_001483705.2 Eufriesea mexicana
CAAATTTTACGACTTCCGTTCGATTTGTTTTCGTTAGAGCGTTCGAGTATTTCGTATAATGCTTCCTCGTTGGTATGTTTATATCTTACCGTTGGAATCTTTCTGTCTCGTAGTTATGTTACTCAGGTCTCGTCGTTGGCTTGCTCCTTCCATTTGGTCATTAACTTTGATGGTTTCCTCGTACTAATCCCTTTCCTTTCAGCTACAAATTAACAATAATATATTCTGTTTTAGCTTTTAGGTTCCTCAAGATCCTGTTTGCGACACATCA
>NW_016969862.1:0-1028 GCF_001483705.2 Eufriesea mexicana
GCTATTTTCCGGTGGGTTCCAGTCATCTGCTGTGCCCTACTGTATTCTGCTTGGCTCCAGGAAGTACGGCAGCAGTGATCGCGGCACGTGCCGTTGAGCTACGCTACGTTCGGTTTGGTTTGGTTAGGACATGTCGGGTTGGGATATCTTCGACTTCTGTGCTATACACTGCAATAAAGTGGATTTCTGTGCTCTGCTGTGCTCCAGCATTTTCTGATTGGCCCTGGGAAGCCAACAATGGTGGTCTCGGCACGTCAGGCTGGGCTATGTTACGTTCTGTTATGATAAGTTTGGTGAGGTTAGGGCAGGATAGTTCAGAAATATGTGCTCTAATCTGCTCTCCTCCGATCTCCGAGCTCCGTTGCCCTCTAATATGTTCTGTTTGGCTCTGGATAGGTAAGCGACAGTGTTCACGGTGCGTTAGGCTTTTTAAGGCTACGTTTGCACATGATAAGATTGGTTAAGTTAGGGCAGAGTAGCTAAGACGTTTGTGCCATTCATTTCTATTCGGTGGACTTCTGTGCTCAACTGCGCTCTAATATATTCTGCTTGGCTCAGGGGAGGCCAGAAATAGTAGCCTCGACAGGTTAGATTGAGCTACGTTACGTTTGGTTAGGTTAGGTAGGGTTAAGCTCTGTCAAGTTAATTTAGACTTTCGTGCTATACACTGCTCCTCTGAGTATTTCTTCTCTATATCTGTGCCCTGCAATATTATGCTTGGCCATGGGAATGCCAGGAATATTGGTCTCGCCACGTTATGTTGAGTTCAGTTGCGTTTGGTCCGTTAAGGTTGGGATAATTTCGGTAAGGGTATCTTTGACTTTCGTGTTGTACACTACTCTTCGGTATATTTCTGCATTCGTCTGTGCTGTACTACTTTCCGTTTGGCCGTGGGGAAGCTAGCAGCAGTGGCCGCGGCACGTTAAGTTGAGGTAGGCTTCGTACGGTTAGGTTATGTTAGCTACGGTGTGTGTGGACAGAAATGACTTTTGTGCCATACACTGCTTTTCGGTGGATTTCTGCACTCT
>NW_016969863.1:0-990 GCF_001483705.2 Eufriesea mexicana
GAATCTGTATGGCAAATTCAATTTTATTGACATTTTCAACTAATATCGTGGCGAGCTAACTTTGTTGCAAAAATAAGGAGAAAAGATTCGATTGGCGTGCTATAGGCATTGCTGTTTTTTAGAGTCTTCCTGGAAAATTCAATTTTATTGACATTTTCGTCTAATATCGTGGTGTGCTAACTTTATTGCATAAATAAGGAGGAAAGAATCATTTGGCGTGCTATAACCGTCGCAATGATATAGAATCTGGCTGGACAGTTCAATTTTGTTGACATTTTCGACAACATTTTCGACTAATATCGTGGTGAGCTGACCTTCTTGCATAAACAAGAAGGAAAGACTCTATTGGCGAGCTGTAGCCATGGCAAAGCTTTAGAAGGTGCCTGAAAAACTCAATTTTATTGACATCTTCAACTAATACCGCGGTGAGCTATCTTCCTTGCATAGGTAAAGAGGAAAGATACTTTGGCTTGCTATAGCCATCGCAATGCTGTAGAATCTGGCTGGAAAATTCAATTTTATTGACATTTTCGACTAATATCGTGGTGAGCTCTCTTTCTCGCATAAATAAGGAGGAGAGATTCTATTGCCCTGCTATAGCCATTTCAATGCTCTGGAATCTGGACGGAAAATTCAATTTTACTGACATTTTCGTCTAATATCGTGGTGAGCTACCTTTCTTGCGTAAATAAGGAGGAAAGAATATATTGGCGTTCTATAGCCATAGCAATGCTATAGAATCTGGCAGGAAAACTCAATTATACTGACGTTTTCGGCTTATATCGTGGTGAGCTAAGTTTCTTGCATAAATAATGAGGAAAGATTCAATTGGCGTGATATAGCCATTGCAATGCTCTCGAATCTGCCTGGAAAGTTCAATTTTATTGACATTTTCGATTAATATCATGGTGAGCTACCTTTCTTGCTTAAATAAGGAGGAAAGGTTCTACTGGCGTGCTATAGCCATTGCAATGGCCTGGAATCTGGCTG
>NW_016969864.1:0-482 GCF_001483705.2 Eufriesea mexicana
TCTTCTGTGGATTTCCGATCACTACTGTGTTCTATAGTTATCTTCTTGTCCCTCGGGAGGCCGCCATAGTAGCCACGGCGCGTCAAACGTGTTACGTTACGATTGGTCAGGTTAGGTATGTTTTGGTCAGGAGAAGGTAGCTTCGACTTCTCCGTGATACACTCCCATTATATGGGCTTCGGCGTCCTACGTACCTCTAATACGTTCTGCTTGGCGACGTAGAGGCCGTCAAAAGTGGTCTCTGCACATTATGTTAAGTTATGCTGCGTGTGGTTTCGTTATGTTAGTTTGGTAATGGCTACGGCTCGGATAGATTCGTGTTTCGTGCTGCACGCTGGTATTCGGTGTTTTTCTATGGTCAGCTGTGCTCTCGGATGTCCTGCTTTTCTCTCATGATGCCCTTTATATTGGTACCTGCGCGATAGGTGCAGATAGGGTACGTTAGGTTTGGTCAGGTTTGTTTGGGTAAGTTTGGGATATCT
>NW_016969865.1:0-641 GCF_001483705.2 Eufriesea mexicana
GCTATAACAGGTTATAGATTTTGAATAGACCTTTTCCCTGGCAAGTGGATTTCTGTACTTGCCATTGGTTGAAGGCGTTAGGCGACATATTCAGAAAGCTATAACTGATTATAGATATTGAATAGACCTATTCTCTGGCAAGCAGATGGCTGTACTTGCCATTGTTTTGAAGGCGTTAGACGATCTATTCACCAAGCTGTGGAAGGCTATAGATTTTGAATAGACCTATTCTCTGGCAAGTTGATGGCTGTACTTGCCATTGGCTGAAGGCGTTAGGCGACCTATTCACCAAGCTATAACGATTTATAGATTTCGACTAGGCCTATTCTCTGGCAAGTAGATGGCTGCACTTACCATTGGATTGAAGGCGTTAGGCGATCTATTCACCAAGCTATAACAGGTTATAGATTTTGAATAGACCTATTTTCTGGCAAGTAGATGTCTGCATTTTCCATTGAATTGAAGGCGATAGGTGATCTGTTCACCAAGCTATAACCGATTATAGATTTTGAATAGACCTATTCTCTGGTAAGTAGGTGACTGTACATGCCATTGGATTGAATGCGTTAGGGGATATATTCACCAAGCTAAAGCAGGTTATATATTTTGAATAGACCTATTCTCTGGCAAGTAGATGGCTG
>NW_016969866.1:0-595 GCF_001483705.2 Eufriesea mexicana
TATAGCTGGGATTCCATAGTCGAGCAGGTTACAGTGGAGTCCGGCAGCGCGCGAATGTCCACCGAATAACAGTGTGTATCACGAAAACCAAATCTATGCAAACATAACAAAAGCAAGCATAACGTAACGAAACGTAGCCTGAATAAACCCGACGGGACGTGACCACCATTTCTGGCCACCACAGAGCAAAGCATAACACACTAGTTGGGAGTAGAATGCAGAAATCCGTAGGATCGCAGTGTATATCACAACAGCCAAAGCTACCCAATTCTATCCCAAACATAGAGAACATATCAAAACGTATCCTAGCTCAACCTAACATGCCGAGGCCGCAATTGCTGCCCTCCCCAGAGCCAAGTAGGACATATTAGCGGAAAGCGGAATCCAGAAATCCATAGAATCCCAGTGCATATCAGAAAGTTCAGAGCTACGTAAGCCTAACCCGAACCAACAGAACACAACCAAACATGGCCTATCTCAACCCAACGTGCCGAGACCGCTCATTCTGTCCTCCCTAGCACCAAGCAGGACGTACTAGAGCGCAGCAGATCGCAGAAGTCCTCCGAACAGCAGTGCACGGCGCGAAAGTTTCAGC
>NW_016969867.1:0-648 GCF_001483705.2 Eufriesea mexicana
AACCACAATTGCTGGCCTCCCCAGAGCCAAGCGAAACTCATCAGTGGAGAGTAGAAAGCAGAAATCCGTAGAATCGCAGTGCACATCGGGAAAGTCAGGATTACCCAAACCTAACCCATACCATCAGCACATATCCAAACATAGCCTAACCATAGAATATCCTATCCCATCCTGACACAACCGAACCAAACCGAACGTAGCATAACTCAATATGACGTGCAGAGACCACAAATGCTGTCTTTTCCAGAACCAAGCTGAACCTATCAGATCACAGCGGTGCGTAAGAATCCACCGAAGAGCAGTGCGTAGTACAGAACTCGTAAGTATCCTCTCCTAAACTAGCCAACGGTAACAAGACCGAACATATCCCAACTCCACCTAACCGCCCTACGCGACTATTGCTGGCCTTCCCAGAGCCAGGCTGAAAACATTAAAGCACGTTAGGGATCAGATATCCACCTGAAAGCAGACTACAGCGCTAATTTCAGTGCTATCCTCTCCTAACCAAACCAACCGAAACGTAACCGGACGCAACCCAACTCAACCTAATGTTCTGCGGCCGCCATTGCTGGCCCCCGCAGAACGAAGCATAACACGTTACTGGAGAGTCGAACGCAGAAATCCATATAACCGCAGTGTGAATCAGAA
>NW_016969868.1:0-504 GCF_001483705.2 Eufriesea mexicana
TATGCAAGGTAATTAGCTCACCACGATATTAGTCGAGAATGTCTATAAAATTGAATTTTCAAGACAGGATCTTTCGCATTGCAATGCCTGTAGCATGCCAATGTAATATTTCCTCCTTATTTATGCAAGAAAACTAGCTCACCACGATATTAGTCGAGAATGTCAATAAAATTGAATTTTCCGATCAGGTTCTACAGCATTGCAGTGGCTACAGCATGCCAATACGATCTTTCCCCCATATTCTTGCAAGCAAATTAGCTCATCACGATATTAGTCAAAAGTGCCAATGAAATTGTATTTTCCAGTCAGATTCTACAGCATTGCAAGGCTACATCATGCCAATGTAATCTTTACTGCTCATTTATTCAAGAAAACTAGCTCACCACGATATTAGTCGAGAGTGTCAATAAAATTGAATTTTCCGAACTGGTTCTACAGCATTGCAATGGCTATAGCATGCCAATGTATTCTTTCCCCCTTATTCATGCAAGCAAATGAGCTCAT
>NW_016969869.1:0-312 GCF_001483705.2 Eufriesea mexicana
CTTTCTACGCGCCACTGGGCTCTAGTATATTCTGCTTGGCCCTGGGGAGGCTGGCGATTATGGTGTCTGCACGTTAGGTAAGTATCTGTTGCGTTTGGTTACATAAAGTTTGGATTGGTTAGGATATGGTAGGTTTGACTTTTGTGCAGTACACTGGTTTTCGGTAGATTTCTCCGCTCCGTTGTGCCCTCATAAGCTCTGCTTTGCCCTATGGAGGCCACAAACAGCGTCCGAGGCGTGTTAATTTGGGTTAGGTTACGTTTGGTTACTTTATGTTAGCATGGGTAAGGTTTGGGCAGCTTTGACTTCTCT
>NW_016969870.1:0-252 GCF_001483705.2 Eufriesea mexicana
ACTGCCATTCCATTGACTTCTGTGCTCCACTCTCCTCCAATTTGGGATGCTTGGCGACGGGGACGCCAGCAATAATGTTCATGGCAGAATGGGTTGACTTTGGTTACGTTCGGTTAGGTTAGGTTAGGCTAGGTTTGATTGGGATGGCTTTGACCTTTGTGTTAGGTTAGGTTAGGTTAGGTAAGGCCATGTTTGATCTTTGTGCTACACACTCCTATTTGGTGGCGTTTTGCGCTCTGCTGTGCTCTAGTA
>NW_016969871.1:0-446 GCF_001483705.2 Eufriesea mexicana
TTGCTGACATCCCCACAGTCAGGAGGAACATACTAGAGCACAGTAGATCGCAGAAGTCCGCGGCGTTGCAGTATAAAGCACAATAGGGGAGATAACCTAACCTAACATGACCTAACCTAAACCATCCAAACGTAACCTAACTCAGCAGAAGTTGCCGAGAACAGCATAGCGGTCCTGCCCAGAGACAAGCTGAGCATGTCGGATCAGGGTGGGTGCAGAAATCCACCGAATAGCACTGTATAGCATAAAAGTCAGAGCTATGCTCTCCTAACATAACCAATCGTAAAATAATCAAACGTAACCTAACACAACCTGACGCGTGGCGACCGGTACTGCTGGCTTCCCCGGAGTCGAACAGAGTATAGTAGAGCAACGTAGAGAGTAGAAATCCACCGAATAGCAGTGTATACCACGAAAGTCAAGGCTAAGCAGACCTAACCCATACA
>NW_016969872.1:0-1069 GCF_001483705.2 Eufriesea mexicana
AATTTAGCAGCCAGATCCTGTAGCACTGCAATGGCTATAGCTTGCCAATAGAATCTTTCCTCCGTATTTATGCAAAGATGACATATCACCACGATATTGGTCGAAAATGTCAATAAAATTGAATCTTCGATCCAGATACCATAGAATTGCAATGGCTATGGCACTCCAAGAGAATCTTTCGTCCATATTCATCCAAGAAAGTTAGCTCACCACGATATTAGTCGAAAATGTCAATAGAATTGAATTTTCCAGCCAGATTCTATAGAATTGAAATGGCTATATCTAGCCAGTAGTATCTTTCCACCATACACGTGCAAGGACGTCAGCTCACTTCGATATCAGTCGAAAATGTCAATAAAACTGAGTTTTCCATCCAGATACTATAGAATTGCAATGGCTATAGCTGGCCAATAGAATCTTACCTCCTTATTCATGAAAGAAAGTCACCTCACCACGCTATTAGTAGAAAATTTCTATAAAATTGAATTTTCGAGGCAGATTCTATAACATTGTAATGGGTATAGCGTGCTAATAGAATGTTTCCTCCTTATATATGCAAGGATCTGAGCTCACGACGATATTAGCAGAAAATGTCAATAAAATTGAATTTAGCAGCCAGATTCTATTGCACTGCAATGGCTATAGCGTGCCAGTAGAATCTTTCCTCCTTATTTATCCAAGGATGTCCGCTCACCACGATATTGGTCGAAAATGTCAGTATAATTGAATTTTCGAGGCAGATTCCATAGCATTGCTATGGGTATAGCTTGCCAATAGAATATTTCCTCCTTGTTTATGCAAGAAAGTCACCTCACCACGATGTTAGTCGAAAATGTCAATAAAATTGAATGTTCGAGGCAGCTTCCATAGCATTATAATCGGTATACCGTGCCAATAGAATATTTCCTCCTCGTTTATGCAAGAAAGTCAGTTCGAGGCAGCTTCCATAGCATTATAATCGGTATACCGTGCCAATAGAATATTTCCTCCTCGTTTATGCAAGAAAGTCACCTCACCACGATATAAGTAGAAAATGTCAATAAAATTGAATTTTCGAGGCAGATTCTAT
>NW_016969873.1:0-1352 GCF_001483705.2 Eufriesea mexicana
TTATGTCTGCTTATGTTACGTTGTAACAGGTTAGGAGAGCATAGCTTTGAATTTTGCCATGTATACTGCTATTCGGTGGATATGTGCTCTCTGCTGCGACCTAATATTCCCTGCTTTGCTCTGGGAACACCATAAATAATGGCCGCGGCGCATTAAGTTGTTTTATCTTACGTCAGGTTAGGTTAGGTTTGATTGGGATAGGTTGGGATATATTTCACGCTCGTACCAAACACTGCCGTCATATGGACCTCTGCGTTCTACTCTCCTCGAATATGCCCTGCTTGGCAATGGGCAAGCCAGCAATAGTGGGGTAGGCACGTTAAATTGGATTCGTTACGTTCAGTTGGGTTAGGCTAGTCCAGGTTAAGGTGGGATATCATAGTCTTCTGCTTTACACTCCAATGCGGTGGATTGCTGCGGTCCACTGTGCTCTAGTGTATTCTGCTCGCCCCTGGGGTGGCCAGTAATTGCAGTATCGGCGTGGTAGGTTCAGTTAGACTACGTTTGGTTACGCTGCGTTTGCTTGGGTTAGGTATTTTTAGATTCAATTTTTGTAGTTTACACTGTTATTCAATGGACTTCTACGGCCTACAGCGTTCTGGGATGTTCTGCTTCGCTCTGCGGATGCCAGCAATCGTGATCGCGGCACATTAGGTTTAGTTACCCTACGCTTGGTCAGGATAGGTAAGACCTGGCTAGGCCAGGGTATCTTTGTCTTTTGTGCTATACATTGCTATCTGGTGGCCTTCTGCGCTCTAATCTGCTGTACGATACACTGCTCGTCTCTGCGGAAACGGAAGCAAGCAATAGTGGTCATGGCACGATAGGTTTAGTTAAGCTACGTCTGTTAATGTTACCGTTGGTTAGGTTAGGTTAGTGCAGCTTTGACTTGTGTGCTATACACCGCTATTCGGAGGATTTCTACGCTATACGTTGTTCTACTGTACACTGCTCCATTCTGTGGAGACCTGTAATAGTGGTCTTGGCACGATAGGTTGGGATAGGATACGTTTGGTTAGGTTACGTTTGACCTGGATAGGTTTGGATAACTTAGACCTTTCTACTAAACACTGAGATTCCATGGATTACTGCTCTCTACTCTCCTCTAGTATGCTCTGCTCGGCTCTGCAGAGGCCAACAGTACTGGTCGCGGCACATTATCTTGGGTTTGGTTACGTTTGGTTAGATAGTCTTGGCTGGGATAGGTTTGGTTATCTGCGACTTTTCTGCTGTACACTGCGATTGTATGGATTTCTACGCCCTAATCTCCTCTAATATGTCTGCTTGGATCTGAGGAGGCCAGCAATAGTGCGGCGGCACGTTTGGTTGAGCTTTGATACGTTTGACAGTGT
>NW_016969874.1:0-995 GCF_001483705.2 Eufriesea mexicana
TGGCGTGCTGTACCTATAGCAGTGCAATAGAATCTGGCTGGAAAATACAATTTCATTGACATTTTCTACTATCATCGTGGTCAGCTAACCTTCTTGAGTAAATATGGACGAAACATTCTATTGGCGTCCTGTAGCCATTGCAATGCTATAAAATCTGGCTGGAAAATTCAATTTTAAGGACACTTTTTCAACTAATATCGTGGTGAGCTATCTTTCTTGCATAAATAATGAGGCAAGATTCTATTGGCGTGCTGTAGCCATTGCAATGCTACCCAAGATGGCTGCAAAATTCAATTTCATTGACATTTTCGACTACTATCTTGGCGACCTAACTTTCTTGCATATATAATGAGGAGAGATTCTACTGGCGTACCACAGTCATTGCAAGCACATATAATCTGGCTGTAAAATTAAATTTTTGACGTTTTCGGCTATTATCGTGGTGACCAAACCTCCTTGCATAAATAAGGACGATAGATACTATTAGCGCGGTATAGCCAAAGAAATGCAGCTGAATCTGGTTCGAAAATTCAATATTATAAATGTTTTCAACTAATATCGTGGTGGGCTAACATTTGTGCATAAATAAGTTGGGAAGATACCAGTGGCGTGCTATAGCCATTGCAATGCTATACAATCCGACTAGAAAATTCAATTTTATTGACATTATCGACAAATATCGTTGTGAGCTGACATTCATGCATAAATAAGGAGGAAAGACCCTATTGGCGGGCAGTAGCCATTGCAATGCTATAGAGCCTGGCTGGAAAAACCAATTTTATTGACATTTTCAACTAATATCGTGGTGACCTAGCTTTCTTGGGTATATAAGGAGGAAAGATTCTACTGGCGTACTATTGTCATTGCAAACCTATAGAGTCTGGCTGGAAAATTCAAATTTTTTGACGTTTTCGACTAATATCGTGGTGACCTAACTTTCTTGCGCAAATAAGGAGGAAAGATAAAATTGGCGCGATATAGCCACTGCAATTCCA
>NW_016969875.1:0-362 GCF_001483705.2 Eufriesea mexicana
CCTCGAAAATTCAATTTTATTGACATTTTCGACTAATATCGTGGTTCGGTAGCTTTCGCGCATAAATAAGTAGGTAAGATTCTATTCGCCAGCTGTAGCCATTGCAATTCTCTAGTATCTGGATGGAAAATTCAATTTTATTGACATTTTCAACTAATATCGTTGTGTGGTAACTTTCTAGTGTAAATAAGGAGAAAAGATGCTACTGCCGAGCTATAGCCATTACCGTGCTTTTGAATCCTCCTCGAAAACGCAACCTTATTGACATTTTCGTCTAATATCGTGGTGAGGTAACCTTTTTGCCTAAATACGGAGGAAAGATTCTATTGGCCAGCTATGGCCATTGCAATTCTATAGTATCC
>NW_016969876.1:0-222 GCF_001483705.2 Eufriesea mexicana
AATAGAATTGATCTTTTCTGAAAGATTCTATTGTAATGCAATGGCTATTGCAAACCAATAGAAAAATTCCTTCTTATTTACGCAGAGAGTGTTGCTCTCCACAATATTGGACGAAAATATCAATGAAATTCGACTTCTCAGACAGATTCTATTGCAAAGCAATGGTTACAACAAACCAATAGGATCTTTCATCCTTATGTATGTAGAATATCTAGCTCACAA
>NW_016969877.1:0-287 GCF_001483705.2 Eufriesea mexicana
GACATGACCTTACCTGACCTGACCTCATCTGACCTGACCTGACCTGACCTGGCGTGACCTGACTTGACTGATCTGACCTGACCTGACCAGATTTGTCCTGACTTTAACCGGCCTTTCCTGACCTGACCTGTCCTGACAGACCTGACCTGACCTGACCTAAAATAACCTAACCTAACCTGGCCTGACCTGACCTGACCTGTCCTGACCTGGCTTGACCTGACCTAACATGACCTGACCAAACTTGGCCTGACCTTGCCTGACCTGGCCTGAACTGAACTGACCTGAAC
>NW_016969878.1:0-271 GCF_001483705.2 Eufriesea mexicana
ACTGGCCTGACCTGTCATGACCTTACTTGGCCTGGCCTGGACTGAACTGACCTGGCCTGACCTGACCTACCCTGGCCTGACCTGACCTGACCTGACCTTACCTGGCTTGACCTGACCTGACTTCACCTGACGTGACCTGACCTAACGTGACCAACCTGGAATGCCCTATCCTGCCCTGACTTGAAGTGACCATACCTGTCGCGACGTCACCTGGCCTGGCCTGGCCTGATCTGGCCTAACCTAACCTAAACCGCCCAGATCTGGTCTGGCA
>NW_016969879.1:0-685 GCF_001483705.2 Eufriesea mexicana
TAGGCCAACGAATAGCAGTTTATGGCAAAGAAAGTCAAAGTTATCCGATCCGAACGTAAGAAATAGCAACATAAACGAACGTCAACGTAACAAAACCTAATGTGACGCGACCACAATTGCTGACTTCCACAGAGCCGAGCGGGAAATATTAGAGGATACTAGAGAGCAGAAGTCCATAGAATCGCAGTGTACAGCTGAGAAGACAAAGCTATACAGACATAAAATATACTAACATAACCTAACCAAACGTGGCATAACTCAACATAACGTGCAGCAACAAGGACTACCCAGTTCCAAACAGAACATAAAAGAGCACAGTAGAGCACAGGAATACACCGAACAGTAATGTGTGGCACGAAAGTCGAAGCCATACGTACCGAACTAAGCCAAGCCTAACCGAAGCGAATGCAACATATCTCGACACAGAGTGCCAAGACCTCTGTCGCTGACATCCTCAAGGACAAGCAGAATGAAGTAGAGCAATGTGGAACGCAGAAAAGCACCGAACAACAGTGTATAGGACTAACGTCAAAGATATACTCTTCGAAATTAACCTAACCAGTCCGAAATGTACATAACACAATTCAGCCTCACGTGCAGAGACATCTATCGCTGACCTCCACAGATCTAAGCAGAAAACATTGGAGCATGATCAGCGCCGAAGTCCATCGGATAACAGTGTATA
>NW_016969880.1:0-1297 GCF_001483705.2 Eufriesea mexicana
TATAGCACGATAGTCAAAGGTAACCTGACCGAGCTTGACACAACCTAACTTAACCAATCGTACGCATTACCAATAACCAATAACGCAACCTATCGTGCGGAGACCATAAACGCAGGCCTAACCAGAACCTAGCAGAAAATATTGGAACACAGTAGTGCGCAGAAGTCCGCGGACTGCAGTGTTCAGCACAAATGCCTGGAATATCATGTCCTAACATCACCAAACGTAACATATCCGAACGTAGCATAGATCAAACAAACGTGCCGAGGCCACTATTTCTAGCCACCCGACACCCAAGCAGAAAATACTAGAGCACAATTGATCGCAGAAATCCGACGCATTGCAGTGCATAGCACAAAGGTCAAAGGTGCCAATCCCAACCTAGTCAAACGTAACACACACAAACGTGTCCTAACTCAACCTAACTTGACCATACCACGATTGCAGCCCTCCACAGAGACAAGCAGAATGTACTAGAGCACAATAGAGCGCAGAAATCCATCGCACTAAACTGCAGAGTACAAAGGACGTAAATATCCTGATCTAACCAAGCCTGACCTAACCTTACCAAACGTAGCATAGCTGAACATAGCGTGCCGAGACCACAGCCGCTGGCATCCCCGGAGTCAAGCAGAATACAGCAGAGCACCGTAGATCACAGAAATCCATCGAATAACAATGTATAGCACGAAAGTCAAAGCTATCCTAATCAAACTTAGCCCAACATAACTTAACCAAACGTAATCTAATTCAACATAACATGCCACGACCACTACTTCTCGCCTACCCAGAGTCAGGCAGAGTATAGTAGAGCAATATATAGCGCCGAAATCCACCGAATAGCAGTGTATGGAGCAAAAGACAAAGAAACCCTAACCGTGCCTTCCTAACATACCCTAACAAAACGAAACATAGCTCAACCCACCGTGCCGGGACCACTATTATTGGCCTACACACAGCCAAGCAGGGCATATTGTGGCACATGAGAGCGCAGGAACCCACCGTATATCGGTGTATAGCACAAGAGTAAAAAGTATCCTCTCCTAATCTAGTCAAACGTATCATAAGCGAACGTTACATAACTAAACCTAACATAACGAGACCACTGTTGCTGGCCTCCACAAAGACAAGCAGAATGTACTAGAGCACGGTACTGCGCAGAAACCCACCGCATTGGAGTTAATAGGACAAGAGTCGAAGATATTCTAACATAACGTGACACAAACTAACCCAACCGTACGTAACGAAACACAACCTTAAGTTCCGTGATCACTATTGCTGCCCCCCCCCCCCGAGC
>NW_016969880.1:4001-6130 GCF_001483705.2 Eufriesea mexicana
TCCACAGTGCCAAGCAGAAGATAATAGAGCACATTTTCGCGCAGAAGTCTACCGAATAGCAGAGTATATCACAAAGTTCAAAGCAATCCTAACCAAACGTAAACACACCTATCCTAAGCAAACGTACCCTAATACAACCTATCGTGCCACGACCGCCGATGCTGGCTTCCCCAGATACGAGCAGAGTATAGTAGAGCAATGAGGATCGCAGAAAGTCACAGAATGGTAGTTTATAACACAAAGCACAAGGTTAGCCTATCCTGAAGTAGCCAAACGTATCATAACCAAACGTGACATTACCCAACCTAACGTGACTATACCGCTATTGCTGACCTCTCCGGAGCCAAGCATAATAAGCTGGAGCAAAGTGGAGCGCAGAAATCCGTCGCATTGACGTGTGAAACACAAGGGTCGCGTCTATCCCAACCTAACCTGAACTAATCTAACATATACAAACGTGAAATAACACAAATTAACGTGCCTAGACCACTTTTGCCGGCCTCCCCATTGCCAAGCTGGAAATATTAGAGGAGAGTAGCGTGCAGTAGTCCATAGACTGGCAGTGTATGGCACATGAGTCAAAGATACCCTAACCTAGCCTGCCCAAACCTAACCTAACAAAACGTAACATAGCTAAAGCTAACGTGCCCAGGGCACTATTCCTGGCGTGCACATGGAAAAGCAGAGTGCGGTAGCGCAAAGAAGAGCGCAGAACTACATAGAATAGCAGTGCGTAGCAGAAAAGACACAGCTATCCTAACCTAGCGCACCGTACCCTAACCGAGCCAAACGTAATCTAACTCAACCAAACGTGCCGCGACCACTATTGCTGTCCTCCCGAGAGCAGAGTAGAGCACAGTAGAGCAATGAAGAGCACAGAAGACCGCCGTATAGCAGTGTATAGCACAAAAGTCTAAGCTACCCTGTCCGAACATAACCAACCGTGACATATCTAAACGCAACATAACTCAGTCTAACGTGCCGCGACGTATACTGCTGGCCCTCCAATAGACAAGAAGAATATACTAGAGCACAGTAGAGCTCAGAGATACACTGAATAGCATTGTATAGGACAAAAGTCTAGCTAGCCCATATTAACCTAACCAAACGTAACAAAACCAAACGTTATCTAACTTAACATAACGTTTCGAGACCATTATTTCTGACCCTCAATAGACAAGCAAAACATAGTAGATCACAGTAAAGCGCAAAAATCCGCCAAACAGCAGACTATACCACCAAAATCAGAGCAACCCAGACCTAACACAGACTAACGTAACCTAACCAGTGGTAGCATAACTCAACCTAACGTGCCGAGCGCACTATTACTGGCCTCCCCAGACTCGAGCAGAGTATTGTAGAGCGACATAGAGCGTAGATATCTACCGAATATCAGTATGCGGCACAAAAGTCAAAGCTATCCAATCCTACCATATCCAAACGTAGTATAACCAAACGTAGCCTAACCTGCCGAGACCACCGTTGCCGGCCTCCCGAGAGCCAAGCAGACTACACTAGAGCAAAGTAGAGCGCATATGGCCCCAGGTAGGAGTATAAAGCACAAAAGTAAATGATATACTTACTGAACCTCTCCTAAGCTAGCCGAACCAAATGTAGAATAACGAAGTATGACGAGCCGTGACCTCTAATGCTGGCATCCCAAGAGGCAAGCAGAACATATTAGAACACTGCAGAGCGCAGAGATCCACCGAATAGCAGTGTACAGTGCAGAAGTGAAAGCTACACTATCCTAATGTAACCGAACGTAACATGAGCGGACGTAACGTAGCACAAAATGATGTGCCACGACCGCTAATGGTGGCCTCAGGAGAGCTGTGCAGAGTTTAGCAGGGCAGTGTATAACGCTGAAATAGACCGAATAGCGGTGTGTAGCTCAAATGTCGAAGCTATCCTAGCCAAACGTAACCAGACCTGTCATAGAGAAACGAACATAACCCAACCTAGCGTGCCGAGGGCACAATTCCTGGCGTCCATAGAGACAAGGAGCATGCGGTAGCGCACAGAAGAGTGCAGAAGTCGATAGGACAGCAGTGTGTAGCACAAATCTCAAAGATATCCTAACCTAACACAACGTACCCTTGCTAACCAAACGTAATCTGACACAACCT
>NW_016969881.1:0-276 GCF_001483705.2 Eufriesea mexicana
TAGATGGCTGCACATGCCATAGGATTGAAGGCGTTAGGCGATCTATTCACCAAGATATAACAGGTTACATATTTTGAATAGACATACTCTCTGGCAAGTAGATGGCCTTACTTGCCATTGGAATGAATGCGTTAGGCGATCTACTCACGAAGGTATTACAGGTAATAGGTCCTGACTAGACCTATTCTCTGGAAACTAGGTGGCTGTACTTGATATTGGATTGAAGGCGTTAGGCGATCTATTCACCAGGCTATAACAGATTATAGATTTTCAATC
>NW_016969882.1:0-545 GCF_001483705.2 Eufriesea mexicana
TAGCCCGCCAATGGAATCGTCCCTCCCTATTTATGCAAGAGAGTTACCTCACCACGATATTAGCCGAAAATGTCAATAAAATTGTATTTTCCATCCAGATACTATAGAAATGCAATGGCTATATCATGCCAATAACATCTACCCTCCTTGTTTATGCAAGAAAGATAGCTCACCACGATATTAGTCGAAACTGTCAATAAAATTGAATTTTACATCCCGATTCCAGAGCATTGCAAACTATAGCGCGTTAATAGAATTTTCCCTCCTTACTTATGCAAGGAAGTCAGCTCACCACGATATTAGTCGAAAATGTCTATAACATTTTATTTTCCTGCCAGATTCTACAGCATTGTAGTGCCTACAGCACACCAACAGAATCTTTCCTCCTTGTTTATGCAAGAGAATTGCCTCACCACGATATTAGTCGAAAATGTCAATAAACTTGAATTATCCAGGTAGAGTCTATAGCATTGCAATGCCTATAGCACGCCAATAGAAGCATTCCTCCTTATTTACGCAAGAAAGTAAACTTACCACGATATTAG
>NW_016969883.1:0-788 GCF_001483705.2 Eufriesea mexicana
AATTGAATTTCCCTTCCAGATTCTATAGCTTTGCAATGACTAGAGCACGCGAACAGAATGTTTGCTCCTTTCTTACGCAAGGAGGTGAGCTCACCACGATATTAGTCGAAAATGTCAATAAAATTGAGCTTTCCTGTCACATTCTAAAACATTGCAATGGCTACAGCTCGCCAATAGAATCTCTCCTCCTTGTTTATGCACGAAAGTTAGCTCACCACGATATTAGTCGAAAATGTCAACAAAATTGAACTTTCCAGCCAGATTCTAATTGAACTTTCCAGCCAGATTCTATAGCATTGCGACGGTTATAGCACGCCAATTGAATCTTTCCTCCGTATTTTTACAATGAAGATGGCTCACCACGATATTAGACGAAAATGTCAATAAAATTCAATTTTCCAGGAAGATTCTAATGCTTTGCGATGCCTATAGCACGCCAATTGTATCCTTCCCCCTTATTTATGCAATAAAGTTAGCTCACCAAGCTATTAGTCGAGAATGTCAATGAAATTGTATTTTCCAGGAGGATTCTATAGCTTTGCAATGCCTATAGCACGAGAATAGTATCTTTCTTCCTTGTCTATGCAAGAAAGTTAGCTCACCACGGTATTAGTCGAAAATGTCAAAATATTAGTCGGAAATGTCAACAAAATTGTATTTTCCTGCCAAATCTTCATCATTGCGATGGCTATAGCACTCAGGAAGCATCTTTCCTCCTTACTTACGCAAGGAAGTTAGCTCACAAAGGTATTAGCCGAAAATGTCAGTAAAATTGAATTTTCCAGCAA
>NW_016969884.1:0-865 GCF_001483705.2 Eufriesea mexicana
CTGCTTGGCGACGGGGAGTACAGCAGTAGTTGGCTAGGCATGTTTGGTTGGAATTGGATACGTTTGGTTGTGTGCGGTTTGGTAAGGTTATGTTAGGATATCCCTTTCTTTCCGCTTTACACTCCAGTGCGGCGGACTTCTGCGTTCTACTGTTCTCCAGCATATTCTGCTTGGCTTAGTGAAGGCCAGCTGTAGTGGTCTCGTCCCGTCAGGTTGAGTTATTCTGCGTTTGGTTATGTTACGTTTGGTTACGCTAAGAGAGGATAGCTTTGACCTTAGTGCTACACACTGCTATTCGGTGGGCTTCTGCGCTTTACTGTACTCTAATATTCCCTGCCTGGCGCGGTGGATGCCAGTAATGGCGGTCGTGGCACGTTTGGTTGAGATAGACTACGTTTGGTAAGTTTAGGTATGGTCAGGCCTTGGTCAGTTTAGTTCTGACATTTGAGCTATATACCGCTGTTCGGGCAATTTCAGCGTTCAACATTTCTCCGCTATACTCTGCTAAGTCCTCGTGAGTATAACGGACGTGACACGTAAGGCTGGGTTACGTTACGTCTGCTTATGTCACAATTGGTTAGGTTTGATATGATAGCTTTGACTTTTGTGCTGTACACAGCAATGCGGTGGATTTCTGCGCAATGTTGTGCTCTAGTATTTTCTGCTGGTGTCTATGGAGGCCAGCAATAGTAGTTTCGGCACGTTAGGTTGTGTTATATTACGTTTGGATAGGTTAGGCCTTGCCAAGCTCGGTCATCTTATCTTCGTCTTTCGTGCTATACACTGCTATTTGCAGGATTTCTGCACTCTACTGTTCACTACTATATTATGCTTGGCTCTGGGAAGAACAGCAGTTGTCGCGGTA
>NW_016969884.1:1828-2050 GCF_001483705.2 Eufriesea mexicana
TGTTAGGTTTGGTCAGGTTATGCTAGGATATCCTTTACTTTCCGCTTTACACTCCAATGCAGCGGACTTCTACGTTCTGCTGTTCCCTAGCACATTCTGCTAGGCTATGTGAAGGCCAGCAGTAGTGGTCTCGGCTCGTCTGGTTGTGCTAGGCTACGCTTGGCTAGGTTTTGTTACGTTTGGTTAGGTTCGGATTGAATAACTCTGACTTTTGTGCTATAC
>NW_016969885.1:0-294 GCF_001483705.2 Eufriesea mexicana
TCTCCAGCCAGATTCTACAGCACTTGAGCGGCTATAGCACGCATATAGAATCTTTCCTGCTTACTTATGCAAGAAAGGTAGCTCACAACGATATTAATCGAAAATGTCAATAAAAGTGTACTTCCCAACCACATTCTATATCATTGCAACGTCTATAGCATGACAATAGCAACTAAAATCCTTATTTATGCAAGATAGACAGCTCACCACGATATTAGTCCAAACTGTCACTAAAATTGAACTCTCCAGCCAGATTCCAGTGCATTGCAATGGCTATAGTACGCCAATAGAATC
>NW_016969886.1:0-410 GCF_001483705.2 Eufriesea mexicana
TCTCGATACCGGACTCGGGCGCCGGTGTCGCTGCTCCGGCGCCCGCGGACGCACGCAATTTCGCGCGGGCGCGGGTTCGACGATTATCCTCTTCCGCTCCAGATCCAGCTTCGCGCGCAAGGAGGCGATCACCGCCTACTGTGTGGCATCGTCCTCCCGGAAGTCTGCTATCACCGCCTGCTGGGAGACATCCTTCTGCCGCAGACTCGCGATTTCGGTCATCAGCACGCGGACCCTCTCTGCCATCGTCTCCCGGGCACGGCCGGCTGTGACTTGGTGACTCATCTCCCAGCCGGCCGAGTGCACCACATTGGCGCACATACGGAAGGCGCGGTCTTATGGATCGTGCAGATTTTTACTCTTGTCTACCATCGTTTCTATCCTTGCGCAATTCTCGGATATAATGGCAG
>NW_016969886.1:488-1069 GCF_001483705.2 Eufriesea mexicana
GCTCGTGGGTTTCGGGGCGAGTTCAATACCCTCCAAACCATCGAATCGGTCATATTCCCCCACCACCGCCCTCCGCGGGCGCTTCGCCGTTTTCGCGGGGGGTACCACGAAGACGACGTTTCGCCGTCGCCCGTGACGCTGACGGCACCAGCGAAGGAGGACCACACCCCTCGAGTTCCGCAGGCTGCGCCTTACGCAATGTGGTGCGACGAGTCACGCGCCTCGTAGCACTTGCAGCAGGGCTAATCGCCCTGCCATTCGACGAGGAAAGCTCCACTGGAGCCGCGTCGACACCACTAACTATAACCGTACCTTCCTTCCTAAATAAATTGTTCGGCTTCCCCGGCATGATTGCCAATGGACGGTTTGCGTGCCCCTGCTCCGCCGCTTGCATTATGCCGTGACCCTCAGCCCAGGTATCCCTCGCTGGCAGCTCCACGGCAGACAATGGGCACCGTTCCTCCCCTACCTGCGCCGTAGCGGCGTCCGCAACTTCGTCGATGACAGGAAAAAAGAAAAACTTCCAAACAAATTCAATTTTTATCGACACCACGACACACTCCGCGACGTGAGTCCCCCGC
>NW_016969887.1:0-247 GCF_001483705.2 Eufriesea mexicana
ATGCTAGAATTTCTGTACAGATTAAATCATCAGTGGACAGAATAATCCAACGTCAACTGTGCTTTGTCGGTGGATGTACTACTGTCGATTGCAAACATCTCCAGCCATATCTGACCTGAACATTGATTATTCTATGATTGCTGTGGAACTCAAATCTTCAGTGTGGAGAACAATCACAGGCTTCAGTAACGTCTTCATGGCTCTACAATGTAGTGTGTTATCAACTTTTGAAGCCTCGAGCGATATT
>NW_016969888.1:0-1095 GCF_001483705.2 Eufriesea mexicana
TAAATTTTCCAGGAAGATTCTACTTCATTGCAATGCCTATAGCACACGATTAGAATCAATCCTACTTATATATGCGAGAAATTTAACTCACCGCCTTATTAGCAGAAAATGTCAATAAAATTGAATTTTCCGGCCTGATTCTACAGCATTGCAATGGCTATAGCACGCCAAAAGGATCTTTCCTCCATACTTATGCAAGGATGCTAGCTCTCCACGATATTAGTCGTAAATGTCAATAAAATTGAATTTTCCGGCCAGATATTTTCCGGCCAGATTCTACAGCATTGCAATGGCTATAGCACGCCAAAAGGATCTTTCCTCCATACTTATGCAAGGAAGCTAGCTCTCCACGATATTAGTCGAAAACGTCAATGAAATTGAATTTTCCAGCAAGATTCTATAGCATTGCATTGGTTACAGTTTGCCAACATAATCTTATGCCCTTGTTTATGCAAGAAAGTTAGCTCACCGCGATAATAGTCGAAAGTGTCAATAATATTGAACTTTCCAGCAAGATTCTATAGCATTGCGAAGCCTATAGCACGCCAATAGGATCTTTCCTCCTTATTTATGCGAGAAAGGCAGCGCACCACAATATTATTCGAAAATGACAATAAAATTGAATTTTCCAGGACGATTCTATAGCATTGCAATGGTTACAGCTTGCCAATATAATCTTACCTCATTGTTTATGCAAGAAAGTAAGCTCACTACGATATTAGTCGAAAATGTTAATAAAACTGAATTTTCCAGCCAGATTCCGCAGCATTGTAATGGCTATAGCACTACGAACGGATCTTTGCTCCTTACCTATGCAAGGAAGTTAGCTCACCACGAAATTAGTCGAAAATGTTAATAAAACTGAATTTTCCAGCCAGATTCCGCAGCATTGTAATGGCTATAGCACTACGAACGGATCTTTGCTCCTTATATACCCAAGAAAGTTAGCTCATCTCGATATTAGACGAAAATGTCAATAAAATTGGATCTGCCGGACACATTCTGTATCATTGCAATGGCTATAGCAGGCCTGTAGAATCTTTCCTCCTTATTTATGCAAGAAAGGCAGCTCACCACAATATTAGTGGAAGATGT
>NW_016969889.1:0-361 GCF_001483705.2 Eufriesea mexicana
ATCATCTGCTTTGCGAAGGGGAGGACAGCAACAGTGGTCTCGTGTTGTTAGGTTTTGTTAGACAACGTTTGCATGCGTTACGTTTGCCTAGGTTAGGATATGCTACTTAGACATTTGTGCTATTCGCTGCTGTTCGGCGGATTTCTCCGCTCTAAAGTGCTCTAGTGTGCTCCGCCTTGCTCTGGGGAAGCCAACGATAGCGATCTCTGCACGCTAGGTGGAGATACGTTTCCTTTGGCTAGGTCAGGTTTTGTCGAGGTCGGTCAGTTTGTCATTGACTTTCGTGCCATACACTGCCATTGGGGGTATTTCAGCATTTGCCTGTGATCTACTATATTCTGCTTGGACCTGGGGTGGTCAG
>NW_016969890.1:0-693 GCF_001483705.2 Eufriesea mexicana
GCTGACGTGGCGAGACAACTGTTGCTGGCTTCCACAGAGCAAAGCAGATTATACTAATGCAATTTAGATAGCAGAAATAGGCCGAAAAGCGGTGTACAGCACAAAAGCCAAAGCTATGCATACAAAGCTATCCTGACCTGACATAACAGACAGTGACGCGGCTCAACAGAACATGCCGCGACATCTATTGCTGGCGTCCACAGAGTCGACCTGAATATGATGGAGCAGCGTACAGCGTAGGAATCCCTAGAATAGCCTTGCGCAGCACAAAAGACACACCAATCCTAACACAACCCAACATAACTGAGCATAACCAAACGTAACGTATCTCATAATGAATCATAATGACATGCCGAGACCACTACTGCTGGCGTTCCCACAGCCATGCAGAACACACTAGAGCACAGTAGATTGCAGAAATCCACCAAATAGCAGTGTATAGCGCAAACGTCATAGTTGTCCCAACAAACGCTAGCCAAGCGTGGCCTAACCAAACGTAAAGTAACTCAATAAAGGGTACCGCAAACACTATTCCTGGCATCCCAAGAGGAAAGCAGAGAAAGATAGAGCACATTAGAGTCCAGTGGTCCATCTAATGGCAGTGTGTACCGCAAACGTCAAAACTGACCAAACCTAACCCAAGGTCGCATAACTTACCCGAACGTAATATAGCTCAAGCTAACGGGCGTCGAC
>NW_016969891.1:0-1165 GCF_001483705.2 Eufriesea mexicana
ATTCTGCTTGGCCATGGGGAGGCCAGCAATACTGGTCCCGGCACGTTGGGTTAAGTTACGCTACATTTCGTTGTGGTATGTTCGGTATGGTTAGGATATGATAGCTTCGACTTCTGTGCTATACACTGCCATTCGGTGGATCTGAGCGCTATACTGTGCTCAAACATGCTCTGAACTGCGCTGGGGAGGCCAGAAATGGTGGTTTCTGCATGTTATTCTGAGTTAGGATACGTTCGACTAGGTTAGCCCTTGTCTGGCTAGATCAGGGTATCATCGTCTTCTGTCCTTTACACTTCAGTGCGGCGGATATCTCCGCTCTACTTCGCCCTCGTTTATTCTGCTTTGCTCTGTGGAGGTCAGCAGTTGTGGCCCAGGCACGTTAGGTTTTGTTATGTTACGTTTGGTTAGGTTAGACTTGGCTAGGTCTGGCTAGGATGGCTTATACCTTTGCGCTATTCTCTGCTATTCGGTGGATTGTTGCGCTCTGCTGTTCTCGAGCTTGCTGCGATAGGCGCTGGGGAGGCTAGCAATACTGACCTCGGCACGTTAGGTTGAGTTATGTTACGTTTGGTTACTTTAGGTTTCTTTAGGCAAGTATATCATAGCTTTGACTTTTGCGCTATACACTGCCTTTCGGTGGATTTCTGCGCTCTACTGCGCTCTAATACTCTCCGCTTGACTCTGGGGATGATAGCAATAGCGGCCCCGGCGCGTTAGGCTGAGTTACGTTACGTTCGGTTACGTTAGGTTCGGTTAGGTTAGGATAGGATCGCTTCGACTTTTGTGATATACACGCCTGTTCGGTGCATTTCTGCGCTCTGCTGTGCCCTAGTATAATCTGCTCGTCACTGCGGAGGCCAGCAATTGCGGTCGTGGATGGTTAGGTTGAGTCAAGTTACCTTTGGTTATGTTAGGCAATGTTTAGTTCGGTGAGGAAGGCTTCGACCCTCGCGCTATAGAATGTTTTTCGGTGCATTTCTGCGCCCTACTGTTCTCCACTCTGCTCTGCTGGGTCCTGAGAAGGTCAGCAGCAATTGTCTCGGCAAGTTATGTTCAGTAAGGCTACATTTGGTGAGGTCACGTTGGTATGGCAAATATTTCGATTGCTTCAACTCTTCTTTCATACACTGCGATTCCATGGATTTCTGCACTCTACTCCCATCTA
>NW_016969892.1:0-405 GCF_001483705.2 Eufriesea mexicana
GCAAGGGAGTGGCGTCCCTTCCGACCCTAGCTGGGGGACCTGGTTCCCTTTGGGTGGCGAGCAGAAAGCGAAAGACCGGGAGGAGCAAAGTGGGAAAGGGGCCTCGGCCCCTTCCCTGAAGTACAGGTGGGTACATAGTGCCCCACCTCCTTGGCCCGCATCTGGGGCAGTACATGTCATTGACATCTGGCGCATAGCGGGCCAAGGGGGAAATAATAATAGGCTCGCTGCCTGACGGGGACTTTGGCCCCCCCGATGGTCTTGCACCAACAACCCAGGCATCCCTTAAGGACAATGAGCGGTTATCGATGGGAAAAGACGGCAAAGAAACAAAATAAACATGCACAATGGAAAGCGAAGACGAAGCCTCGGACACGGGGGCCCCTGACCCTGGAGCCCCCGTGG
>NW_016969893.1:0-272 GCF_001483705.2 Eufriesea mexicana
CCTCCCAATAGCAGTGTATAGCTCAAAAGTGAAGGCCACACTCTCCTAACCTATCCAAACGTATCAAAGCAAAACGTGATGTATTTCAATCTAACGTGCCGGAACCACTCTTCCTGGCCTCTCCAGAGCAAAGCAGAGCGTACTAGACAACAGTAGAGCACAGATATCCGCCGCATTGCATTTTACAGCACAAAAGCCAATGATATCTAAACATAGCTTAACCGAACCTACCCTAGACAAACGTAACCCAACTCATACTGACGTGCCAACAA
>NW_016969894.1:0-570 GCF_001483705.2 Eufriesea mexicana
CTGGATGAACTGGTTAGGAGATTCTTAATTCTTGGTAGTTACGAGCTTTATGAATGGTATGGACTCTAAGCAGTTATATGGGCCCTAATCTCAGGCAGTTGTTCTTATCTCTTTGTTCAACAATAAGTTAAGGAGGCATGAAAAGAGTCTGGGTTCAGGTCTATGTCTTTGACTTTACTAGCTATTTCTGTTGTCTGACTGATGGATATCTTATTCTGATCACAAAGTACATTAGGGTGGACGTCTTTAGGGTTAGAAGAACTGAGTTGGATCTTTGGTGTTTTGACTGGATGAACTGGTTAAGAGATGAGAGTAATAATTGTCCATTTTAATCATTAATAGTCGTGAGCTCCATGAATGGTATGGACTTGAAGTACTTAGGTGGTCTCTGGTCCCAGGCAGTTGTCCTTATCTCTTTGTTCAACGATAAGTTAAGGAAGCATGGAAAGAGTCTTGGTTTAAGTCTGTGTTTGTGACTTTGCTAGCTATTTCTGTTGACTAATCGATAGTTATGCTGTTGGATCAGAAAGAACATTAGGATGGACATCTTAATAGTTAAAATAGACAAAA
>NW_016969895.1:0-236 GCF_001483705.2 Eufriesea mexicana
AGAGAATTGGTCTATTCAAAATCTATAATCCGTTGTAGCTTGGTGAATAGTTCGCCCAACGCCTTATATACAATGGAAAGTACAGCAATTTTCTTGCCAGAGAATATGTTTACTGAAAATCTATAGGCTGTTATAGCTTGGTGAATAGATAGCCTAACGCCTTGAATCCAATGGCAAGTACATCCACCTTCATGCCAGAGAATAGGTCTATTCAAAATCTATAACCTGTTATAGCT
>NW_016969896.1:0-399 GCF_001483705.2 Eufriesea mexicana
GCACATTAGAGCAATGTAGAGCGTAGCAATCCTCCGAATAGCGGTGAATAGCATATAAGTTAATGCTGCCCCATCCTAACCTAGCCTACCTTAACATATGCAGGCGAAACATAACATAAGCAGACGTGCCACCAAAGCCATTGCTGGCCCCGCGAGAGCTAAGCAGAGTATAGCAGAGGAATGTAGATCACCGAATTCGCCCGAACAGCTGTGTACAGCAAAGGGTAAGATATATCCTCTCCTGACATTACCCGACCCAAAGTAATCAAACGTAACTAAACCAAGCCTAACGTGCCTAGCCCACAACTGCCGGCCTCCCCACCTCCAAGCAGGGCATATTAGTGGAGGGCATAGCTCAGTGGTCCATGTAATGGCAGTGGATAACACGAACGTCAAAGA
>NW_016969897.1:0-200 GCF_001483705.2 Eufriesea mexicana
GCGCTATACCAGTTGCAGTGCAACAGAAACTGGCTTTAAAATTCAATTTTATTGACATTCTCGCATAATATCGTAGTGAGTTAACTGACTTGCTTAAATAAGTAGGAAAGATTCTATTTTCGTGCTATTTCCATTGCAATGCTACAGAATCTTGCTGGAAAATTTAATTTTATTGACATTTTCGACTTATATCGCGGTGA
>NW_016969897.1:424-938 GCF_001483705.2 Eufriesea mexicana
ACATTATCTCCCAATATCGTGGTGAGCTAACCTTCTTGCATCAATAAGGAGGAACAATTACGTTGGCGTGCTATATCCGTTGCAGTGCTATAGAAACTGGCTGGAAATTCAATTTTATTGACATTTTCAAATAATATCGTGGTGAGCTAACCTTCTTGCATCAATAAGGAGGAACAATTACGTTGGCGTGCTATATCCGTTGCAGTGCTATAGAAACTGGCTGGAAATTCAATTTTATTGACATTTTCAAATAATATCGTGGTGAGCTAACCTTCTTGCATCAATAAGGAGGAACAATTACGTTGGCGTGCTATATCCGTTGCAGTGCTATAGAAACTGGCTGGAAATTCAATTTTATTGACATTTTCAAATAATATCGTGGTGAGCAAACTTTCTTGCCTAAATAAGGAGGAAAGATTCTATTGGCGTGCTATAGCCATTGCGATGCCACAGAATCTGCATGGAAAATTCAATTTCATTGACATTTTCGAATAATATCCTGTTGAGCTAACTG
>NW_016969898.1:0-990 GCF_001483705.2 Eufriesea mexicana
TATGCATGGCTCAGGGGAGGACAGCAATAGTCGCGGCACGTTATTTTGTACTAAGCTACGTTTTATTATGTTATGCAAGTTTATGTTTGGTTACGGACGCTCCGACTTTCGCGCTATGCACTATTATACGGCGGGTTCCAGTGATCTACTGCGCTCTACTCCTCCCTGCTTGGGCCTGTGGAGTCCGGCAGCGGTGGTCGCGGCACGCTCTGATGAGTTACGCTACGTTTGCTTAGGTTAGGTTAAGTCAGGTTATGTTAGGGTACCATCGTCTTTTGCGCTACTCATTGCAATGCAGAGGATTTCGGCAAACCACTGTGCTCCAGTATACTCTACTTGTCTCTGTAGGTATCAGCAATAGCTGTCTCGTAGCGTCAGGTCGCGTTAGATTACGTTCGGATATGTTACGTTTGGCTCGGTTAGGATAGGCAATTTTGAATTTTGTGATTTACACTGCTATTCTTTGAGTTTCGGTGATCTACTGCGCTGTACTGCATTCCGCTTGACCCTTGGGTTCCAGGTGCGGTAGTCGCGCCACGTCATGTTGAGTTAAGCTACGTTCGGTTATGTTACGTTAGTACGGGTTGGGTTACGATATCTGCAGCCTTTGTGCTGTTCACTGCATTGCGGTGTATTTCTGCGCTCTACTGTGCCCTAGTACATTCTGATTTTCTCTATGGATATCAGCATTAGCGGCCTGGTCATATTAGGTTGAGCTATGCATCGTTTGGATATGCTACGTTTGGCTATGTTAGGGGAGGCTTCTTTGGCTGTTGTGCTTTACTCTGCTTTTCGGTGGATTTCTATGATCTGTTGTGCTCTACTAGATTCTGCTTTGCTCCGGGGAGGCCACGTGCTTTGGTCGCGGCGCGTTGCCTTAAGCTACGCTACGCTTGGTTGCGTCAGATTAGGTCAGGTTTGTTCAGAATATATCTGACTTTTGTGCAATTCACTGCAATGCGGCGGATTTCTGAGCACTACTGTGCTGTG
>NW_016969899.1:0-1098 GCF_001483705.2 Eufriesea mexicana
CACCACAGTATTAGCCGAAAATGTCAATAAAATTGATTTTTCGAGCCAGATTCTACAGCATTGGAATGGCCAAAGCTCGTCAATAGCATCCTTCCTCCTTATGTATCCAAGAAAGTAAGCTCACCACGATATTAGTCGAAAATGTTAATAAAATTGAATTTTCCGGTCAGATCCTATAGCACTGCAATGGCTATAGCACGCCAATAGGATCTTTCCTCCTTATTTATGCAAGAAGGTTAGCCCACCGCGATATTAGTCGAAAATGTCAAGGAAATTGAATATTCCAGGCAGATTCTATAGCACTGCAATCGCTATAGCACGGCAATATAGTCTTTCCTCCTTATTTATCGAAGAAAGTTAGCTCATCAAGATATTATTCGAAAATGTCAATAAAATTGAATGTTCCAGAAATGCAATGGCTAAAGCTCGCCAGGACAGTCTTTCCTCCTTACATATCCAAGAAAGTCAGGTCGCCACGATATTAGTCGAAAATGTCAGTAAGATTGAATATTCAAGACATATTCTACAGCATTGCAATTGCTATAGCGCGTCAATATACTCTTTCCTACTTATTTATGCAAGAAGGTACCCACACTACGATATTAGTCGAAATTGTCAATAAAATTTCATTTTCGGGGCAGATTCCAAAGCGTTGCAATAGCTATAGCAGGCCAATTGAATCCTTCCATCTTATTTATGCATCAATGTAAGCTAACCAAGATATTACCCGAAAATGTCAATAAAATTGTATTTTCCAGCCAGATTCTATAGAATTGCAATGGCCATAGCACGACAATAGAATCCTTCCACCTTATTTATGCAAGAGAGTCAGCTCAGCACGACATTAGTCGGAAAAGTCAATGAAATTGAAATTTCGAGCCA
Source organism: Eufriesea mexicana (assembly GCF_001483705.2). Taxonomy (NCBI): domain Eukaryota; kingdom Metazoa; phylum Arthropoda; class Insecta; order Hymenoptera; family Apidae; genus Eufriesea; species Eufriesea mexicana. The sequence goes on from NW_016969899.1 coordinate 883, forward strand.
GACGCTGTAGCATTGCAATGGCCATAGCACGCCAATAGTATCTTTGCTCCTTATTTATACAAGAAAGTAAGCTCACCAGGATATTAGACGAAAATGTTAATAGAATTGAACTTTCCAGACGGATTCCATAGAATTTCAGTGGCTATAGCACGACAATAGAATCCTTCCTCATTATTTATGCAAGAAAGTTAGCTCACCACGGTATTAGTCGAAAAT
>NW_016969900.1:0-267 GCF_001483705.2 Eufriesea mexicana
GTATGGATGTATGGATTCATATATGTATGGATGTATGGATGGATTGTTGTATCGAGTGATGGATGTACGAATGGACGGGTTTATGGTTGCATGGTCGAGTGGATGTATGGATGTATACATGGATGTGTGTCGGAATGGATATGTTTATGGATCGATGGATGTGTCGATGGGTGGATCTATGGATGGTCATATGTACGGATGTATGTATGTATGGATTCATATATGCATGGAAGTATGGATGGATAGATGTGTGGATCTATGGATGTA
>NW_016969901.1:0-874 GCF_001483705.2 Eufriesea mexicana
AATCCATGGAATAGCAGCGTATATCACAAAAGTCAAAGGTATCCTGTCCTAACATATCCAAACCTAGTATAACCATGGGCAGACTAACCTACCTAGCTAGCAGAGGCCACTATTTCTGGCTTTCCCATAGCCAAGCAGAACATATTAGAGCACAGCGCAGCTCAGAAGTCCACGGAATAGTCGCGTAAAGCAAAAAGGTTGAGGGTCCCTTTACCTAACCTGACCAATCTTGGCTTCGCCAAACGTAGATTAACTAAACCTAACTAGCCGAGTCCATCGTTGCTGACCTCCCCACCGTCAAGCAGGAAATATTAGAGGAGCGTAGATCGCAGATGCCCATAGACTGGCGATGCATGGCAGAAATGTCAAAGCCATTATAAGCTAACACAGACTAACACTTTTTCACGTGTGGGACGTCGCCCAATGGTCCCCGGCGCCCCTAGTGGAGGGGGCGCGCTTAGGTGGGATTGTTACACACCAAGTATCCCAGGATGGTCAGCCCTTCGCATTTCGGCGCGCCCTGGATTTCGCGGTGACGCAATTGCCAGGGCGCCACCGCTACACAACCGTAGTTCCCACTCGGCGAGACGGGAGCTCGCACCAGAAACTTCCGTGCCCATGCGCGCGAGACGGGTCGTTCACAGGCACACACAACGCATACCACCACACAGCAGCACACGCACAACTTGTGGGCACCGCGCAACCACAACGTGGCGCCCCGCGACGAGACCACGGTCTCTCGAACAGACGGGCCCACAAGCGCCTGACCGTGGCCTCCCTAACCTAGGATACAGAGGGAGAGAGAAGCGGTCCCCCTGGCGGCAGGTACAGAGCCGCTCGCGAAGGCGGAGGGCTATCGCGTTAACCCATCCGG
>NW_016969902.1:0-510 GCF_001483705.2 Eufriesea mexicana
CTAACTTCCTGGCTTAAGTAAGGAGGAAAGATGCTTTTTGAGTGCTGTAGCCATTGCAATGATGTAGATTGTGGCTGGAAAATACATTTTAGTTGACATTTTCGACTAATATCGTGGTGAGCTAACTTCCTTGCGTAAGTAAGGAGGAAACATTCTGTTGGCGTTCTATAGTCATTGCAAAGCTACAGAATCTGGAAGGGAAATTCAATTTTATTGACAATATCCACTAATATCGTGGTGAGCTCTCTTCCTTGCATAAATAAGGAGGAATGATTCTATTGGCGTGCTATAGCCATTGCAATGGTATAGAATGTGGCTGGAAAATACAATTTTGTTGGCATTTTCGACCAATATCGTGGTGAGCTAACTTCCTTGCGTAAGTAAGACAAATACGGAGGAAAGATCCTACTTGCGAGCTGTAACCATTGCAATGCTTTAGAATGAGATTGGAAAGTTCAATTTTATTGACATTTTCGACTAATATCGTGGTGAGCTAAGTTCCTTGCATAA
>NW_016969903.1:0-242 GCF_001483705.2 Eufriesea mexicana
GTCTATTCAAAATCTATAACCTGATATAGCTTGGTGAATAGATCGCCTAACGCCTTCAATCCATTGGTAAGTACAGCCACCTTCTTGCGGAGAATAAGTCTATTCAAAATATATAATCTGTTATAGCTTGGTGAATAGGTCGCCCAACGCCTTCAATACAATCGCAGGTACAGCCATTTTCTTGCCAGAGAATATGTCTACTGAAAATCTATAGTCTGTTATAGCTTGGTGAATAGAAAGCC
>NW_016969903.1:281-1353 GCF_001483705.2 Eufriesea mexicana
CTACTTGCCAGAGAATATGTCTATTCATAATCTATAACATGTTATAGCTTGGTGAATAGATCGCCTATCGCATCCAATCGAATGGCAAGTGCAGCCATCTCCTTGCCAGAGAATAGGTCTATTCAATATCTATAATCTGTTATAGGTTGGTGAGTAGATCGCCTATCGCCTTCAATCCAATGGGAAGAACAGCCTTCAACTTGCCATAGAATAGGTTTATTCAAAATGTATAATCTCATGTTGCTTTGTGAATAGGTCGCCTAAAGCATTCAACCAATGGCAAGTACAGCCATCTCCTTCCCAGAGAATTGTTCTATGCAAAATCTATTTCCTGTTGAAGCTTGGCGAATATATCGCACGACGCCTTCAATCCATAGGCAAGTACAGCCATCTACTTGCCAGAGAATAGGTCTATTCAAAACCTATAACCTGTTATAGCTTGGTGAATAGGTCGCCTAACGCCTTCAATCCAATGGCAAGTACACCATTCTACTTGCCATAGAATAGGTCTATTCAAAGTATATAATCTGTTGTAGCTTGGTGAATAGGTCGCCTAACGCATTCAACCAATGGCAAGTACAGCCATCTACTTCCCAGAGAATAGTTCTATTCAAAATCTATAACCTGTTATAGCTTGGTGAATAGATCGCCTGACGCCTTCAATCCAATGGCAAGTACAGCCATCTACTTGCCAGAGAATAGGTCTATTCAAAATATATAATCTGTTATAGCTTGGTGAATAGATCGCCTGACGCCTTCAATCCAATGGCAAGTACAGCCATCTACTTGCCAGAGAATAGGTCTATTCAAAATCTATAACCTGTTATAGCTTGGTGAATAGATCGCCTGACGCCTTCAATCCAATGGCAAGTACATCCATCTACATGCCAGAGAATAGGTCTATTCAAAATCTATGACCTGTTATAGCTTGGTGAATAGATCGCCTATCGCATTCAATCCAATGGCATTTGCAGCAATCTACTTGCCAGAGAATAGGTCTAATCATAATATATAACATGTTATAGCTTGGTGACGAGATCGCCTAACGCCTTCAATCCATTGGCAAGTACAG
>NW_016969904.1:0-563 GCF_001483705.2 Eufriesea mexicana
CAATATATTCTACATAAATAAGGCGGAAAGACCCTATCGGTTTGTTATAGCCATTGCATTGCATCATAATCTGACTGTACTGTTCAGTTTTATTGACATTTTCGTCTAATATTGTGGGGAGCAAACCTTTCTGCCTAAATAAGGAGGAAAGATGCTATTGGTTTGTTATAGCCAATGCATTGCAATAGAATCTGCCAGAAAAGTTCAATTCTATTTACATTTTCGAATAATACCGTTGTGAGCAACCTTTCCCGCATATGCAAGCAGTAAACGATATATTGGATTGTTATAGACATTCAATTGCTATAGATTCCGACTGGAACGTCCAATTTTATTGACATTTTCGACTAATACCTTTGTGAAAGAACCTTTCTGCATAAATAAGGAGGAAAGAGTAGGTCTACTGGTTTGATGTAGCCAACGCAATGCAAATGTGTCTGACGGAAAATTTCGATTTTACTGATACTCTCGGCTAGAATGCCGGTGAGCAAACTCATCCGATTAAATACGATGGAAGGATTCTATTCGTTTGCTGTAGACTTTGCATAAAATTAGAATCAGCC
>NW_016969905.1:0-701 GCF_001483705.2 Eufriesea mexicana
CCGCATTACAGTGAACAGCACAAAAGTCGAAGATATCCTGGCATAACCTGATCTAACCTAATAGAACCAAACGTAGCGTAACTGAATGGTGCGTGCCGCGACCACCGCTGCCGGAACCCACAGAGCCAAGCAGAATGCAGTAGCGCACAGTAGGTTACAGGAACGCGCCGGATAATAGTGCACAGTGCGATTGTCGAAGATAACCTGACGAAACATAGGCTAACGTAACATTTTTAAAAGTAGCCCCACTCAACATAGCGTGCCGCGGCTATTGCTGGCGTCCCGAGGGCCAAGCAGAATATGGCGAAGCACAGTCAAGTGCAGAAATGCTCCGAATAGCAGTGTAGAGCCCAAAATTCAAAGCTATCCTATCCTAATATGTCCAAACCTAACATAAACGAACGCAACATTACTCAAACAAACGCACCCCGGCCACTATTGATATCCTCCCCAGAGTCGAGCAGAACATATTAGAGCACAGTAGAGAGCAGAAATCCATGTATTCAAGTATTCACAGTGTACAGTGCAAAAGTCATATCCATCCAGACCTAACACAAGCTAATATATCCCAACCAAACGTAGCCTACCACAACTTAATGTGCTGCGGCCACCGTTGCTCGCCTCCCAAGGGTCGAGTTGAGCATAGTGCGCATGTAGAGCGCAGAAATCCACCGAATAGCAGTTTATAGCACAAAAGTCAA
>NW_016969906.1:0-1882 GCF_001483705.2 Eufriesea mexicana
AAAGGTGGAAGTTCTTCTAGTCTAACATAACCAAATGTAACATAACCGAACGTAACCCAATTGTACCTAACGCGACGCGAGCACTATTGCTGGCATCGGCATACCCAAGCAGAACATATTAGAAGAAAGTAGAGCGCAGAAATCCATTGAATTGCGTGTACAGCTGAAAGGTCAAGGATACCCTAGCCTAACCCAACCTAACCAAAGATAGCCACAAGTAATCTGACCCACCCTGTCCTGCAGCGACCACAATTACTGGGATCACGTGTGCCAAGCATAGTATATCAGAGCAATGTAGAACGCCGGAGTCGTGCGCATAGCAGTATAAAGCACAAAATTCAAGGAAATCCTAACCAAACCTGACCAAAGCTAACCAAACCTAACGTAACATATCCCATTCTATCGTGCCGCGACCACGGTTCCTGGCGCCGACAGAGACAGGCAGAGTGTGATAGAACACAGTAGAGTGCTGAAGTCCATCGCTTTACTGTGTAAAGAACAGAAGCTAAAGGTATCCTAACCGAACCCAAACGAACCTGTCCTAACCGAACATAACATAACATAACCTAACGCGGCGCGGCCACCATTTCTGGCCTCCCAAGGGCAAAGCAGAGCATATTTTATCGCAATGGCACGCAGAAATCCACCGAATATCAGTTCATGGCGCAAAGGTTATGCTAAGCTTTCCTAACCTAACGAATTGTAACATACACATACGTAAACTGACTCAACCTGATGTGCAGCTAATTCTAGAGCTGACCTCCGCAGAGACAAGCAGAATATATAGAGGATAGTAGAGCGCAGAAGACGACCGCTCTCCAATGCACAGCACAGGAGTCAGAGATATCCTAGCCTAACGCAGACAGGTCTAATATAACGAAACGTAACATAACAGAACCTGACGTGACGAGACCACAAGTAATGTCCTCCCCAGAATCGAGCAGATTATGGTAGAGCACAGCAGAACACAGAAATCCATCGAGTAGCAGTCTACGCCAAGAAAGTCAAAGATATTCAGACCTAACCCAAACAAGCATAACTTAACCAAACGTAACCGAACACAAACTTACGTGACGAGACAACAATTTCTGTTCTCCCCAGGGTCGAGCGGAGAATGGTAAAGCACAGTGGAGAGCAGAAATCCATTGAATATCAGGCTATGCAAACAAAGCCAAAGCTCACCGAACGTAAGACGTACAAACGTAACCAAGCCGAACGAAACCTAGAACAACATAAAGTGCCGAGACCACTCTTGCTGGCGTCCCAGGGGACAAGCGGAATACGATAGAGCACCGTAGTGCACAGACGTCCATCTAATATCAGTGCTGAGCATAGCAGTCGTCACTAACCAAACCTAACCCATCCGAAACTAACCATACCAAACGTAATCTTGCTTAACCTAACTTGCCGCGACCAGTATTGCTGGCCTCCACAGACCCATGCAGAGCACGCTAGAGCAGGGTAGAGCGTAGAAATCCCTAGAAATACAGTGAATAGCAGAAAAGTCGAAGCTGTCGAAACCAAACCAAGGCAAACATAACACAACCAAACGTACCGTATCTCAACCTAACGTGCCAAGACCACTATTACTTGCATCCCCAGAGCCAATCAGCGTATACCAGAGCTCAATAGATCGCTGCAATGCGCCGCATTGCAGTGTAAAGTACAGAAGGCAAAGATATACCAACCTAATCTGACATAACCTATCCTCGCCAAACTTTGCCTAACTAAACGTAACCTGCCAACACCACTATTACTGGCATTCCCTGAGTAAGGCAGAGCATACTAGAGCACAGTAGAGCGCAGAAATCCACGGCGCTTCAGTGTAAAACGCAAAAGACAAAAACACCCTACAATAATACAAAAAACCTAACCTAACCAA
>NW_016969907.1:0-473 GCF_001483705.2 Eufriesea mexicana
CGTAACATAACCAAAGGTAACCTATCTCTACCTAACATGACGAGACCACTATTTCTGGCCTTCATGAAGACAACCAGAATGCACTAGAGCACAGTAGTGCACAGGAATCCGCCAAATTGCAGTCAATAGCACAGAAAACGATGATATCCTCACAAAACCTGACCAAACCTGACCGAACGATACGTAACATTGCTCAAACTATCGTGCCGAGAACACTGTTGCTGTCATTCCGAGGGCTAAGCATGATTACGTAGAGCACATTACATATCGTGCCGTGAACACTGTTGCGGTCATTCCGAGGGCTAAGCATGATTACGTAGAGCACATTACAGCGCAGGAATACTCCGAATTGCATAATTGCAGTGTACAGCACGAAAGTCTTATTTACCTGGCCGAGCTTTACGTAACCAAGTCAAACGATCGTAAACTGACAGAAACTAACGTGAGGAGACTACTCTTTCTGACATCCACAG
>NW_016969908.1:0-248 GCF_001483705.2 Eufriesea mexicana
CTCAAAATACTTATGTTATTCTAGATTTACCATCGAATTTACATTATCCGTGGACAAAGTAGTGCAACGGCTACATTATTGGGATGCTGGGTTCACTCTGTACCGTGAAGTAAGTTGTTAATAACTCGAGCAACAGTGGAGCTGCATTTTATCATTCTGGAGATGTTATGGAACTTAAATCATTGCTGAAGAAATTAATGCAACGACTACTGTTCTGGATTGGTGGATGTTATCAGTACCGTACCCTC
>NW_016969909.1:0-487 GCF_001483705.2 Eufriesea mexicana
TACTCCGAATAGCATTGTAAAGCACAAAAGTCGAAGTAGCCTATCCTATCCTATCCAAACATAACACAACGAAAGGTATTCAATCTCAGCCGAACATGACGAGACAACTATTGCTTACCTCCACAGAGACAAGTAGAGTACTCTAGAGCACAGTAGTTCGCAGAAATCCTCTTCATTGCCGTGAAGAGAACAAAAGTCGAAGATATCCTAACGTAACCTGACCTAACGTAACCTAACCAAACGTAGGGTAACTCAACAGAGGGTGCCGCGACCACTGCACGACCACTGCTACCGGACCCCACACAGCCAAGCAGGGTACAGTAGAGCATAGAAGATCACTGGAAACCGTCGGATAATAGTGTGAAGAACGAAAGTAGAAGCCACCATGACAAAAGCATAACCTAACCTAACCTAACCTAACCTAACCTAACCGAACCAAACCTAACCTAACCTAACCAACCCTGGCATAGCCCAGCGTAACCCATTT
>NW_016969910.1:0-583 GCF_001483705.2 Eufriesea mexicana
GTTGAGTTAGGCTTCGTTTGGTTAGGTTGTATTTGCTTGGGTTAGGTTTGGATAGATATGACCCCTATGCTTTGCACTGCAATGCGACGGGTTTGTGCGCTCTACTTTGTTCTAGTGTATTCTGGTTGGATTCGTGTTGGTCAGCAATAGCGTTCTTGGAACGTTGGGACGGGTTTTGCTACGTTTGGTTATGCTATGTTTGGTCAGGATGGGCTAGGATAGCTACGACTTTTGTGCAATAAACTGCTTTTCGGTGGGATTCTGCTCTCTACGTTGCTCTACTATACTCTGCTCAACTCTGGGGATGCGAGTACTATTATTCCGGACACGTTAGTTTCATTTATGCTGCGTTTAACTATGTTACGTTTCATTAGGGTTGGAGAGGATATCAATGACTTTTGTGCTATATAATGCTATTCGTTAGACTTCTGAGCTATACTGCACAAACACTTACATGCTGTGCTTCGCTCTGGGGAGGTTAGCAATGGTGGTCTCCACACGTCATTTTGTGCTTCGTAAAGTTTGTTTATGTTACGATTTCTTAGATTGGAAAGGATGGCTTTGACTATTGTGCTGTACACCA
>NW_016969911.1:0-255 GCF_001483705.2 Eufriesea mexicana
CTGCCCTCTGCTGTGCTCTAATATACCCTGCATTGCTGTGGGGTGGACAGAAATAGTGGCCGCTGCACGCTAGGTGTAGTTAGATTCCGTTTGGGTAGGTTAAGTTTGGTTTGGTTAGGTTGGGATAGCTTTGACACATGTGTCCAACACTGATATTCTAAGGACTTCTGTGCTTTACTGTCCTCTACTATACTCTGCTCGACAGTGGGGACGACAGTTACAGTGAGCTCGGCACGTTAGTTTCAGTTGGGCTGC
>NW_016969912.1:0-1331 GCF_001483705.2 Eufriesea mexicana
GAAGCGCTATCGCGCCGCTCGGCATTTTTGGACACGGAATATGACAAGCGCTATCGCGCCGCTCGGCATTTTTGGACACGGAATATAACAAGCGCTATCGCGCCGCTTGGCAAATATCGATTGGGAAACAATAATGATCCGTGGCACTCAAACGGTTAACCCCAGATCTATCTCAATCTGTACACACGCTTCCTCTTTCATCATTTTACAGATATTCCGACAAAAGGATTTGCCGCTATCATTTGTTTTTGCGACGCCAAACACCCGAGTCGAACCCGATCTTATATATCCCGTTGTTATCACCTGACGTTATTGTGGGGCAATCCTTATCTACGCATTACATCGCCGACGAGAGCTCGAGTTCGACTGACATTTCAAACTCCATGCCGACGAGAGCTCGAGTTCGACTGACGTTTTAAACTCCATGCCGACGAGAGCTCGAGTTCGACTGACGTTTCAAACTCCATGCCGATAAACGTGGCGTATTGTCAGCGACGATTTTGAACAGAGACAATGTCTTCGACGATACAATGCGTGTTTGGCGGCCCGGCGGCGTGCCGTGACCGGGCCGTCAAAGAGGGCTGTCGTGCAAAATTGTATATAGGCGGCCCGGCGGTGCGCTTGTGCGCGGTCGCCACATTATTATCTGAAAAATCATTGTAAGGTCAGCACTAAAAAAGGAAGCGGAGAAAGAACTCGCAGAGCACAACACGATTTTGGATAAATAAAAATGATAATATGTATTTAAAAGGTGAACTATTGCTTGCTACAATTTTAACCAGTTAACTGTGTCTGACAAGTATACTCGTCATGGAGAAGGTGCAGGATTTTGTGTCATGACGAGAATACTCGTCATGGAGAAGGTGCAGGATTTTGTGTCATGACGAGAATACTCGTCATGGAGAAGGTGCAGGATTTTGTGTCATGACGAGTATACTCGTTATGCGTAAAAAGTAGTAACCATTGGCTATTTAAATTGTAATTTTTGTAAAAAAAAAACATTCTCAAATTTCGAGATGCTTAGAATATTTTCAGGCCTGTCCGAGCTATACCAAACAAATAAAAAATATGAAAAATTTGAGATGAACTCATGCGCCCCCTATATACACCGGCTGAAACAGCGTACCAGTTCACATAACGAATTTATTTATGTGCGATAATATATCTCGACAAAAAGAAGTCGGTACGGTATAAAATTTTTTGTTTTATGCGAGACTGAGTTAGGATACATATGGAATTTTTGCGTATATGCCGGAAAAGATACTGGTTTTGCACGTATTGTGCTTCGGTTATGCAGTGATCTTTTAGATCGTGGATATAGGCTAAATTTA
>NW_016969913.1:0-342 GCF_001483705.2 Eufriesea mexicana
ATAGCTACAGCAGGCCGGTAGAATCTTTCCTCCTTATATATCCAAGAAAGCTATGTCATTGCGTTATTAGTCGAAAATGTCATTAAAATTGAATTTTCCAGACAGATACTATAGCTTTGCAATGGCTATAGCACGCCAGTAGAAGCTTTCCTTCTTATATATGCAAGAAAGTTAGGTCACCACGAGATTAGTCGAAAATGTCAATAAAATCGAATTTCTCAGGCAGATTCTATGGAATTGCAGTGGCTACAGTAATTCAACAGAATCTTTCCACCTTTATTAGGGAAGGGGGCTTGCTCACTACGATATTAATCGAGAATGACAATAAAATTGAATTTTCCA
>NW_016969914.1:0-229 GCF_001483705.2 Eufriesea mexicana
GCAGAGCGCAGATATCGACCGAATATCAATGCATAGCACAAAAGTCAAAGCAATCCCAACCAAACTTAACCTAACCTAACCTAACCAAACGTAACGTAACGCAACCTAATTTGCCACGACCGTCATTGCTGGCGTGCTCATGAATAAGCAGGGTACGATAGAGCGCAGTAGATCGCAGAAGTGCATAGAATAGCAGTGTTGAGCACAAATGTCAAATCTATCCAACACA
>NW_016969914.1:269-482 GCF_001483705.2 Eufriesea mexicana
GACCAGTACCGCTGGCCGCCACAGAGCCAAGCAGAACATATTAGAGTAGAGGAGATCGCCGAAATCTCTAGGTCGTATAGCGGAAAGGTAAGGGCTCTCCAAATCTGGTCCAAGCAAGCATAACCTAACCAAACGAGACCTAATTTCAGCTAATGAGCCGAGGCCGCTGTCTCTGCATTCCCCAGAGCAAAGCAGAGCATAAAAGGTCACAGT
>NW_016969915.1:0-518 GCF_001483705.2 Eufriesea mexicana
ATTTATGGAAGATAGATAGCTCACCACAATATTAGTCGAAAATGTTAATAAAATTGAATTTTCGAGCCAGATTCAATAGCACTGCAACGGGTACAGCGCGCAAATCGAATATTTCCTCCTTATTTATGCAAAAATGTTATCTCACCACGATAGTAGAAGAAAATGTCAATAAAATTGGATTTTCGATCAAGATTATATGGCATTGCAATGGCTTTAGCACGCCAATACAATCTTCCCTCCTTATTTATGCAGGAAAGTTAGCTCAACACGATATTAGTCAAAACTGTCTATATAAATATATTTTCCAGCCATATACTATAGCACTGCAACGGCTATAACACGCAAACGGAATTTTTCCTCCTTATTTATGCAAGAAAGTTAGCTCACCACGATATTATCAGAAAATGTCAATAGAAATGAATGTTCCAGACAGGTTCTATAGCATTACTATGGCGTTTGCACGTCAATAGAATCTTTCCTCCTTATTTATGCAAGAAAGATAGCTCACCACGATATTA
>NW_016969916.1:0-716 GCF_001483705.2 Eufriesea mexicana
GAGAGGATTGCTGCGACTTTTTTGCTATACACTGCTATTCGGCCGATTTCTGCCTTCCACTGTACCCTAATATTTTTAGCTTGGCTCTGGGGAGGCCAGTAATGGTGGTCCCGGCACGCTATGACGTGTTATGCTACGTTTGGTTCGGTTAGGCTAGGTCAGGTTAGGATACCTTCCAACTTTGTGCTATACACTGCAATGCGGTGGATTTCTGCACTCTACTGTGCTCTAGTATATTCTGCTTGGCTCTGGGTAGCACAGCAATATTATCGGCACGGTGGTTCCAGTTACGTTACCTTTGGTTAGGTTAGGGTAAGTAACGTACGTTGTGGATAGCCTTGACTTTCGTGATATGCACTCTTATTAGGTGGATTTTAGCACCCTACTGTGCTCTACTATACTCCGCTTGGCCCTGGAAAGGCCAGCAATAGTGGTCGCGCAGCGTGATTTTTAGTTCGTCTACGTTTGGCTGGGTTAAATTGGTTTGTGGTACGTTCTGATACCATTAACTTTTCTCCTATAAACTGCCATCCTACAACTGGCAAAGTTACAGTAGTTTGGGTTAGGTATGGATAGCCTTGTCCATTACGCCATATAGAGATATTCGGTAGATTCCTGCTTTCTACTGTACTCTAATCTGTCCTGCTCTGCTCTGGGGATGCCAGCAATATTTGTCTCCGCACGTTATATTAAGTTATGCTACGTATGGTTAGGTT
>NW_016969917.1:0-545 GCF_001483705.2 Eufriesea mexicana
TTTCGACTAATATCGTGGTGAAATAGCTGTATTGTATTAATAAGGATGAAATATTCTTTTGGCACCCTATGGCCATTTCAATGCTACAGAGTCTGGCTGGAAAATTCAATTTTATTGACATTTTCGACTAATTTCGTGGTGACATACCTTTCTTGCATATATAAGGAGGAAAGTTCCTACTGGCGTGCTCTAGCCATTGCAATGCCATAGAAGCTGTCTGGAAAATTCAATTTTTATGACATTTTCGACTAATATCGTGAGGAGCTAACTTTCTTGCATAAATAAGGAGGAAGGATTCTATTGGCGCGCCATAGCAATTGCAATGCTATAGAGTCTGGCGGGAACATTTAATTTTCTTGACGTTTTCGACTAATATCGTGAAACATTCATGCATATATTAGGAGGAAACATTCTACTCTCGTGTAATAGCCATTGCAATGCGACAGAATCTGGCTGGAAAATTCAAGTTTATTTACATTTTCGACTAATATCATGGTGAGCTATCTCTCTTACATGAATAAGAAGGATAGATCCTGTTGGCGTGC
>NW_016969918.1:0-696 GCF_001483705.2 Eufriesea mexicana
CCTTACATCCACACACCCATACACCCATAAATGCATGCAACCATACACACATCCTTCCATACATAAGTCCATACATTCATTCATACATCGATACATAAGCCCATACGCTCACCCATACGTAAATGCATAGATACGTCCGTACATACATCCATACATACATCCATACGTCCACACATACGTACAACCGTACATTCGCCCTCCCATACACGCAATACATCAATGCATCCATTCACCCATCCATAAAACCATCTAAATATATATCCATCCATCCATACACCCATACATACATACATCCATACATCCATACAACCGTAGATCCGTCCATCCATACCTGCTTCGATCCATACATCCGTCCATACATACCTCTATCCATCCATACATCCAACTATCGATACTGCCGCCAATCCATAGATCCATCCAACCATACATCCACCCATCCGTGCATCGATCGTTCCATACATCATAGATCCATCCATCGATCGATCCATACATCCATTAGTCCATACATCAACCCACCAATACATCCATCCCTCCATTCATCAACACATACAACAATACATACATCCATACATACACCCATACATTCTTCTATACAAACATCCATACATACATCCATCCACCAATCCATCAATGCATCAATACATCCGTACATACATCGATACATACTTCCATCCATCCATCCATCCATACATATAT
>NW_016969919.1:0-946 GCF_001483705.2 Eufriesea mexicana
ATACGCTGCGATCATATGGATTTCCGGGCTCTACTCTGCTCTAACATCTTCTGCCCGGCTGTTGCGATGCCAGCAATAGTGGTTTCTGCACGTTAGGTGTAGTTATGTTACGTTTGGTTACATTACGTTCATCCAGGTTGCTATAGGATAGCTTCGAGTTTTCTTTTATACACTGATATACACTGCTTTTCTGTGGACTTCTGTGCCCTGCTGTGCTCTACTATATTCTGCATGGCCCTGGCGGGTTGAGCAGCACGTTATGTTGTGTTAGGCTACGTTTGGTCAGGTTATGTTAGTTTGGCTTATGTTCGGGTTACCCTGACCTATCTGCCATTCACTGCGATCCTATGGACTTCTGAGCGCTACTGTCCCCTTCTATGCACTCCGCGGCTCCGAGCAGGCCACCAATAATGTTCGCGGCGACTAGGGTAGAGTTATGTTACGTTCGGTTATATTATGAATGGATAGGTTAGGATAAGACAGTTTTTACTTTTGCCCTGTACACGGCTTTTCGGTGCATATCTGTGCCCTACTGTGCTCTAGCATGCTTTGCTTGTCTCTCGCGAGGCCAGCAATAGTGTCCTCGGCACGTCAGGTTGAATTCGGTTACGTTCGTGTATGTTACATTTGGTCAGGTTAGGATACGGTAGCTTCGCCTCTTGCGGTTTACACTGCAATGCAGTGGATTTCTGCGCACTACTGTGCTCTAATAATTTCTGCTTGGCGCTGGGGAGCCCAGAAATGTAGGTCGCCTCTCATTAAGTTGCGATGGGTTACGTTTGATAAGGTTAGGTTATGTTTATTTCGGATTGTGTAACTCGGACTTTTGAGCGATACACTGCTCTTCGGTACATTTCCGCGCTCTACCCTGCTCTACTATGTACTGCTTGGCCCTGTGTATATCAGAAATAGCGGTCGCTGCCAGTTACGTTGAGTTAGGCCACGT
>NW_016969920.1:0-570 GCF_001483705.2 Eufriesea mexicana
TGGCAATGTTACGCTTTGCTATGTTAGGACAGTGTAGCATTGACTTCTTTGCTACGCGCTGCTTTTCGGAGAGTTTCTGCTCCCTACTCTGCTCTCATATTTTCCACTTCTCTCTAGGGAGGCCAGAAATAGTGGCCTCGGCACGTTAGATCGATTTCGGTTACGTTTGGTTAGCCAAGGTTACGCTAAGTTCGGTCGGGATGGTTTTGACTATCGTGCTATGCACCGTTATTCGGCGGACTCTTGCGCACGTCTGTTCTCTACAACATTCTGTTTGGCCCTGTGGAGGCCAGCAGCAGTTGTCTCGGCACGTTGGTTTGAGCAATGCAACGTTTGGTATTGTGAAGGTTTTTTAAGTTAGGATACAGAAGCTTTGACTTTTGAGCTATATACTGATATTTGTTCGATTCCTGCGTTCCCCTATGATCTAATACGTTCTGCTCGGCTCTGGGGAGGCCAGCAATAGTTGTCTCAAGATTGAGATATGCTGCGCTTATTGCGTTACGTTTGTCTACGTTAGTATAAGATACCTTTGACCCTTCTGCTGCACACTGCTATTCGGGCGATTTC
>NW_016969921.1:0-2112 GCF_001483705.2 Eufriesea mexicana
CATCCATTCATCCATCCATACATCCAAACGTACAACGATCCATACTTTCATCCATTCATCCATTCATACATCTATGCATGCAACCACATTTACACACATATATACACCAATACAAACGTCCATACGTACATCCAAAAATGCATACATCCGTAAACCCGTACATACATTCATACAACCACCCATCCATAAAACCACGCATACATCCTCCTGTCTAACTATCCATACATCTAATTACCCATACTTCAATCCATCCATCCAACCATCGATACGTCCATACAACCATCCCTCCATAAGTCCATTCATACGTCCACACATTCATACATCCGTCTGTCCATACATTCGTCCATACATACATACATACATACAAACATTCATACATATACCCTTCCATACAGGTATCCATGCATACCATTCATACATCCGTGCATACATACATCCATCCATACATCCATACATACATACATCCATAATTCACCCATCCATCCATCATTCAATCCATTCATACATCCATCCATCCGCCCATCAATCCATGCATCCATCCATCCATCCATCGACACATCCATACATACATCCAATCATATATCCGTACATACACCGAATCGCACATTCATGAAAATATCCATACAACTATCCATACGTACCACCATACATACTTCCATACATGTACCCATACATACATCCATACATAAATCCATACAGGCAACCAGCCATACATACATAAATACGTCCGTACATTCAACCGCTCATACATCCATCGATACACCCATACATCCACACATACATCCATACATACATCCATCTACCCACCCATCCATCCGTCCATACATCCATATATCCTTTCATCTATACATCCATACATCCATAGGTCCATACATCCACACTTCCGTAAGTCCATACATCCATACATTCATACATACATCTATACATACACCCATACATACATCGATACATACATCCATACGAACATCCGTACATCCATTCATCCGCACATCTATATACACATACATACATACATCCATACATACATCCACCCATACATCCATCCTCACATACATCCAAGCATACATTCATCCATACATCCATACATCCATCCACCCATACATCCATAGAACCATACATCCATACGTCCATACTTTCATCCATCCATACGTACATCCACCCATACATCCGTACATTCATACATCCATACATCCATAAATCCATACTTCCATACTCCCATCCATCCATACATTCATCCAACCATACATGCATGCACACATATATCCATTCATCCATACATCCATACATCCGTCCATCCGTACATTCATCCATCCATACATACATCCATACATAATGCAAAAATACTTCCATACATCCATTCATACATCCATCTATATATCCATACATACTCCTACACATACATCCTTACAAAGATCCAAACACACATCAGTACATACGCACATACATACACCCGTACATCCATCCATAAAAACATCCCCACGTACCTCCATACATCCATACATATGTACATCCATCCTTCCACTCATCCATTCGTTCATACGTCCATCCATCCAGAACCCATCCATCCATTCACAGATCCATTCGTTCGTCCATACCTCATTACGTCCACCCATCCATCCATTCATGCACCATACCATCCGCGCATCCATCCATCCATAAATCGAACGATCCACACATCCATCCATACATACATCCATACATCCGTACATCCATCCATACATACATATATCCATTCATACTTCCATGCATTCATAAATCCATACATCCATAAATCCACTCATCCATACCTGAATCCATCCATAGATCCATCAATCCATAGATCCATACATATATACATCCATCCATTCATACATCCGTACATACATCCATCCATCCATACCTCAATCCAACCATACATAAATTTATGCGTACATACATTCATCCGTCTATCCGTCCACCCATACCACAATCCATCCATACATTCATCCATCCATACACTAATTCCTCCATACATCCACCCAGCCATACAACCACCCATCCATACATCCATCGATCCATACATCTATCCAACCATACATCCATCCATCCATATATCCATACACCCACACATCCATACATCCATATATCCGTCCA
>NW_016969921.1:2168-2440 GCF_001483705.2 Eufriesea mexicana
ACATACATTCGCACATCCATACGTACATACATCCATACATCCATACATCCATACATCCATACATACATCTATTCATCCATCCATCCATACACCCATCCATCCATCCATTCCTCAATCCAGCCATACATCCATTCATCCGGTCATACATTCATCCGTAAATCCATCCTGCCATACCAACACCCATCCATACATACATTGATACATACATGTATCCGCCCAAACATCAATTCATCCACACGATCATACATCCACACATCCATAAATCCATCCAT
>NW_016969922.1:0-972 GCF_001483705.2 Eufriesea mexicana
ACATAACCAAACGTAGCATACATCAACCAAACGTGCCAAGGCCGCTATTGCTGCCCCCCCCCATCCAGAGCCAAGCAGGACATGCTAGAGCATAGTGGAGCGTAGAAATCCACCGAACAGCAGTGAATAGCACAAAAATCTAAGCGATCCGCATCAAACATGGCGTAACCTAACCTGGCCGAGCGTAACCTGACCCAACATAACGTGCCGAGGCCACTCTTGCTGGCATTCCCAGAGCCAAGCGGGGCACACCAGACCGCAGCAGAGCGCAGAAATCAAGCGGACAGCAGTGTTAGCACAAAAGCTAAAGCTATCATGTCCAACCTTATTATGAACCAACTAACCTAACGTAACTTGACACAACGGAGCGTGCCGAAACCACAATATCCGGCCACACCACAGCCAAGCTGAAAGCATTAGAGCACTGCAGGGCGCAGAAATCCATCTAATAGCAGACCATAACGCTAAAGTCAAAGCTGTCCTACGCTAAGCTAGCCGACCGTAATATTACCAAACGTAACCTATCTCAACCTACCGTGCCACGACCACCATTGCTGGCCCCCACAGAGTAAAGCGGAGCATGTTAGTGCAGAGTAGAGCGCAGAAATCCATATAGTCGCAGTGTATATCTCAAAAGTCAAAGATAGCCAAGCCTCACCCGAACCAACAGAACATAGCCAAACATAGCCTGACACAAACTATCGTGCCATGGCCGCTATTGTTATACTCGCCAGAGCCAAGCAGGACATACTGGATCGCAGTAGGGCGCAGACATCCACAGAATAGCAGTGTAGAGTACAAACGTTAAAGCTATCCCGGTCAAACTTAGCCTAAACCCAAAGCCTAAACCCGCCTAACAGAACGTAACCTGGCTCAACGAAACGTGCCGAGACTACTATTGCTGGCCTTCTCAGAGCCAAGCTGAATATATTAAGGCACTGTAGGGAGCAGAAATCATCCTAATAGCAACAT
>NW_016969923.1:0-772 GCF_001483705.2 Eufriesea mexicana
CGTTCTGTTAAGCTAGGGTACGTTTGATTATATTACGTTTGACCATGTTAGGAGGGTATACTTTCGTCTTTTGAGCTATACACTGCAATTCGGTGGATTTCGGCGCTCTACATTGCACTACTTCACTCTGCTGGGCTCTAGTGAGGCCAGCAATAGAGGTCTCGGCACGTTAGTTCTAGCAATGTTACGTTCGTTCAGGTTATGTTAGTTTGGTTCAGGCAAGGGTTGCTCCGACTTTTCTGCTATACACTGTTATTATACGGGCATCTGAGCTCTACTTTCCTGTAATATGTTCCGCTTGGCCCTGGTGAGGCCAGAAATAGTGGTCGCGGCACATAACCTTGAACTTCTCTATGTCAGGAGTCAGGTTGGGTAATGCTTGTTTGGGTTAGGTTCCATTGTCTTTGATTTTTCTGCTGTACACAGCGATTCTATGTAATTCTACGCACTACTCTCCTCTGATATGTTCTGGATGGCTATTGGGAGGCCAGCAATACTGGTGGCGGCTCGTTCGGTTGTGTTACGTTACGTTCCGTTGGGTTGGTACGGCTTTGACTTTTGTTCTATACACTGCTATTCGGTGAATTTCTGCGCTCTACATTGCTATACTTTACTCTGCTTGGAACTAGGCAGGCCAGCGATAGTTATCGCGGCACGTTATATTGAGAGTGTTTATGTCACGCTATTTTACGTTATTTTGTGTTCGATCTTGGTGCCTTTATCTTTTCTTCTGTACACCGCTTTCTAAGGATTTCTGCGCTTCATTCTTCTC
>NW_016969924.1:0-569 GCF_001483705.2 Eufriesea mexicana
ATAGCGTGCCAATAGAATCTTTCCTCCTAATTTATGCAAGGATGTCAGCTCAACACGATATTAATTGAAAATGTCAATAAAATTGAGTTTTCCATCAAGGTACTATAGGTTTGCAACGGCTATAGCTGGCCAATAGAATCTTTCCTCGTTATTTATGCAAGAAACTTAACTTACCACTATATTGGTCGAAAATGTCAATAAAATTGAATTTTCGCGGCAGATTCTATAGCATTGCGATGGCCATAGCACGACAATAGTATCTTTCCTACATGTTTATTTAAGAAAGTTAGCTCCTCACGATATTAGTCGAAAATGTTAATAAAATTGAATTTTCCAGGCAGATTTTATAGAATTGCAATGGCTATAGAACGACAATAGAATCTTACCTCCTTATTTATGCAAGAAAGAAAGCTCACCCCGATATTAACCGAAAATGTAAATAAAATTGAATTTCCAAAAGCCAGATTCTATAGCATTGCATTGGCTACAGCACGCCAATAGTATCATTCCTCCTTATTTATCCAAGAAAGTTAGCTGAGCACGATATTAGTCGAAAATATTAATGAAAT
>NW_016969925.1:0-964 GCF_001483705.2 Eufriesea mexicana
TCTAACACGACCTAACGTGCCGCGACCACTATTACTGCCCTACGCAGAGCCAATCAGATCATAATAGAGGAGGACGGGACGCAGAACTGTATAGAAACGCAGTTTATGGCGGAAAAGGAGAAGCTATTCAAGCCTAACCGAGGCGAATATATCCTAGCCAAACGTGGGCTATCTCAACATAACGTGCCGAGACCATTACTACTGGCTACCCCAGGGCCAAATAGAACATACTAGAGCACAGTAGAGCGCAGAAATGAACCGCAGTGCAGTGTACAGCACATGGTCAAAGATATCCTAACCATACCTGAAATAACCTAACCAAACCAAACGTAGCATAACAAATCATAGCACGCCAACGCCATTATTGCTGTCTTTCCCCGAGCCAAGCTGTACATACTAGATCACGGTATAGCGCAGAATTCAGCGGAAAACAGCATGTAGCGCAAAAGTCAAAGCTATCCTCTCCTAGCCTAACCAATTTTAAAGCAAAAGTCAAAGCTATCCTCTCCTAGCCTTACCAATTTTAACATACCCAAACGCAACATAATTCAACCTAACGAGCCGAGACCGCTATTGCTGGACTCCCAAGAGACAGTCAGAGCGAAGTAAAGAACAGAAGAGCGCAGAAATCCACCGAATAACAGTGTATAACACAAAAGTCGAAGCTATCATCTCCTGCCATAACCAAGCGTAACAAAACCGAACGTATCCTACCTCATCGGAATGTACCGAGACCGCTATTACTGCACTCCCCAGGGTCGAGCTGCGTATAGTAGATCACAGTAGAGCCAAGAAGTCCATAGAATGGCAGTGTTGAGCACAAAATTCAAGGATATCCTAACCTATCCCAAAATAACCTAACTTAACCAAATGAAATCTAACACATCCTAACGTGTCGCGATCACTATTTGCGGCCTCCTCAGACCTCAGCAGAGCATATTAGATCACACTCGAGCGCAGAAAG
>NW_016969926.1:0-573 GCF_001483705.2 Eufriesea mexicana
CCCTGAGAGGACCGAGATAACGTGGCTTTGCCATCGGTACTACGGGAAGCCGCCCAGGTCCCTAATGCGCGTGGGGAACGTCGTGGCCGAGGTACCGGACCGGATGGAATATCTAGATCTCTTCCTCGATAGCCACTGGAAGTTCGACGAGCACCTCTTCGCGCTGGAACCACGCCTGGAAGGTATGGCGGGGGCACTGCGTAGCCTGCTACCCAACCTGAGTGGACCAGACGGGAGGGTGCGCTGCCTCTACACGGGAGTCGTTCGCTCGGTGGCACTTTACGGGGCTCCGATCTGGGCAAGCGACCTGGTCGCTAGTCCGCGCAGTCTGGCGAATCTCCGGCTATTCGCTGGCAGGATGGCGATCAGCGTCGTGCGCGGTTACCACACGATATCCCACAAGGCGGCGATGGTCCTGGAGTGTGTTCCGCCGTCCGAACTGCAATAGCGGGGGGGGGGCGTACCTAGGAATTCCTACACGATGACGGCGGCGGTGCTCCTGAAGAAGGAGCCGTTTCGTTGAGGCGAAGGGACCGACAGACCGTGATGACCGCCTTGTGAGCTCGGCTGAGG
>NW_016969927.1:0-694 GCF_001483705.2 Eufriesea mexicana
AAGTATTCTACCACATTCAGCTTGACTATGGGGAGGGCAGGAGCAGTGGTCGCTTCAGGCCATTTTGAGATATGCTACGTTCGGGTCGGTTAGGTTAGGTCACGTTATGCTTGGATATCTACGGCTTTTGTGCTATTCACTGCAATGAGGTGCATTTCAACGCAATACTGCTCTCTGGTAATTTCTGCTTGGATCTGGGGAGACCAGGGATAGTGGTCTCGGTACATTATTTTGAGTTAGGCTTCGTTCCATTAGGTTAGGTAGGGAATGTTTGGTCAGGACTACTTTGACTCTTGAGCTGTACACTGCTACTCGGTTGATTCCTGCGCTCTATATTGCTCTACTACACTCTCCTCGACTCTGTGGAGGCGAGCATTAGTGTTCGTGGCAAGAGAGCTTGGGTCAGGTTACGTTTCGCTGGGATAGGTTAGGTTGTGTTTGATAATGATAGCTTTGACTTTCGTGCTATAAACTGTTTTCCGGTGGATTCCATTGATTTACTGTGCTCTACTATTATCTGCTTTGCTCTGGGGACGCCAGCAGCAGTGATCTCGACTCGTTATGTTGAGTACGAAACGTAGAATAATTCGACGTGACTTGTGGCGACCGCTATTGCTGGACAACCCAGGCGCAAGCATTACTTACTTGAGCACAGTAGAACGCAAAAATCCACCAAAGAGCAGTGTATATAACA
>NW_016969928.1:0-493 GCF_001483705.2 Eufriesea mexicana
CATACATACATACATACATCAATACATCCATCCATCCATACATACATCCATACAACCGTTCATGCATAAATTCGTACATCCATACGACCATACATCCAGACATGCATACATCCATACATGCATACATCCATACATGCATACATCCATACATTCTAACATCCATACATTCATACATACATGCTTGCATACATGCATACATCCATACATCCATACATCCATACATCCATCCAATCACACATCCATCTATTCATACATCCATACATTCATGCACCCATACATGCAAAAGTCCATCCATCCGCATCTACACCATCCATACATCCATCATTCCATACATCCATCCATCCATCCAACCATTCATCCATACATACATCAATACATCCATCCATCCATCCATGCATCCATACAAACGTACATCCGTAAATTCGTACATCCATACGTCCGTACATCCATTCACCCATGCATCCATACATGCACACATCCATACCTTCTTACA
>NW_016969929.1:0-774 GCF_001483705.2 Eufriesea mexicana
TACGCAAGGAAGTCAGCTCACCAGGATATTAGTCGAAAATGTCAACAAAATTGTATTTTCCAGGCACATTCTATGTCATTGCAGTGGCCGTAGCAATCAAAAGGCATCTTTCCTCCTTACTTATGCAAGAAGGGTAACTCACAACGATATTAGTCGAAAATGTCAACAAAATTGTATTTTCCAGGCACATTCTATGTCATTGCAGTGGCCGTAGCAATCAAAAGGCATCTTTCCTCCTTACTTATGCAAGAAGGGTAACTCACAACGATATTAGTCGAAACTGTCAATATAATTGAACTTTCCACCCTGATTCTATAGCATTGCAAAGGCTATAGCACGCCAAGAGTATCATTCCGCCTTATTTATGAAAGAGAGTTAACTCACCACGATAATAGTCGAAAATGTGAACAAAATTGGACTTTCCAGCCGGATTCTATAGCATTGCAATGGCTATAGCAATCAAAAAGCATCTTTCCTCCTTACTTACGCAAGGAAGCTAGCTCACCAAGATATTAGTCGTAAATGTCAACAAAATTGAACTTTGCAGCCAGATTCTATAGCATTGCGACGGCTATAGCACGCCAATTGAATCTTTCCACTTTACTTATACAATAATGTTTGCTCACCACGATATTTGTCGAAAATATCAATAAAATTGAATTTTCCAGGTAGATTGCAAAGCTTTGCAATGCCTATAGCACGCCAATAGAATCTTTCCTCCTTATTAGTGCAAGAAAGTTAGCTCACCACGATATTAGTCGAAAATGTCAATAA
>NW_016969930.1:0-1864 GCF_001483705.2 Eufriesea mexicana
CGTCTTTTGAAATATGCACCGCTATTCGGTAGACTCCTGCGATCCACATTGCTCTACTACACAATGCATGTTTCTGGGGACGCCAGCAATTGTAGTTTTGGCAAGTTAAGTTGAGTTATGCCACGTTTGGTTAGACCAGGTTAGTTCAGGTTGGGTTAGGATATTTTTGTCTATTGTGCTCTACATAGCTCTTCGTGCGATTTCTGCGTCCAACAGCGCTCTGCAGTAATCTGCTTGGCTCTCCTGAGGCCTGAAACAGTGGTTGCGGCACGTTGCGTTGGGTTCGGTTGCGTTTGGGTATATCACGATAGGTTAGGATATGCTGGCTTGGGTTGCGCTTGGGCAGCTCCGAGTTTTCTGCCGTACGCTGCGATTCTACAGACTTTTGCGCTCCACTCTCCTCCAATGTGCTCTGTTTGACTCTGGGGAGGCCAGCAATAGTGTTCGGGACGCGATAGCTTGTATTAGGTGACGTTCGGTTATGTTCGGTTAGGTTAGGTTTGGTTCAGACGGCTTTGACTTTTGTGTCATTCCCTTACATTCGGTGGGTTTCTACGCCCTACATTGCACTACTATGCTCTGCTCGTCCCTGGGGATACCAGTTATAGTGGACTCGGTTCGGTGGGTTGAGTTAGGCTACGTTTGGTTAGGTTATGATATTCTGGCTTATGCTTGGATAGCTCTGACTTCGTGGTGTAAACTGTTATTAGGTGGACTTCGGCGTCCTGCTGGTATCTACTCTGCTCTGGATGGCCATGTGCAGGCCAGCAACAGTGGTCGCGGACGTTAGGTTGAGTTAGTCTACGTTTGGTTAGGTTACGTTGGTTTGGGATAGGTATTGGTTGCTTTGACTTTTCTGCTATACACTGCGATTCTATGGATCCCTGCGCTCTACTCTCCTCTAATACGTTCTGCTTGGTCGTGTGCAGGCCACAAATAGTTCTCGCGGCACGTTATGGTGAGTTAGGTTACGTTTGGTTCCGATACGTTTGGAGAGGATGGCTTTGACTTTGGTGCTGTACACTGCTCTTCGGTGAATTTCTACGCTCTACATAGCTCTGCTATACACTGCTCGACCCTGGAGAAACAAGTAGTAGTGGCCTCGGCACGTTAGGTGTAGTTAGGATACGTTTGGTATCTTTTCGTTTGGATATGTTAGGAGAGTGTATCTTTGAATATTACGCTACACGTTGCTAATCGGTGGATTTATACGCTCTACATTGCTCTTCCTTACCCTGCTCTGCACCACGGAGGCAAGTAATTGTGTTCTGGGCACGTAAGTATGATTTAGGTTACGTTTGGTTAAGTTACGGTGATTTTGGTTCGGCTTGGATATCTCAGACTTTCATGCCAAACCCTATTTTCCGCTGGATTCCTGCTATCTGCTGAGCTCTAATATATTCCGCTTGGCTCTGGGAAGTCCAGCAGCAGTGTTCGTGGCACGCTATGCTGAGTTTTGCTACGTTTGGCTAGGTTAGGTTAGGAGATGTTAGGAAAGGATATCTTCGACTTTTGTGGTTTTCACTGCAATGCGGTGGATTTCAGCCCACTACTGTGTTGTAGTCCGCACTCCGTACCGCTGTGGAGGCCAGGAATATTGGTCTCTTCACGTTTCGTTGTGTTAAGTTACGTTTGTTTATGTTAAGTTTGGCTAGGTTAGGACAGGCTACACTGCCTTTTGAACCATACACCTCTATTCCGTGGTTTTCTGTGTCTACTGTGCTCTACTACATTCTGCTTGTTTACGATGAAGCTACGAGCAGTGGTCGCGTCACGTCGCCATGTGTCATGCTGCGTTCGGCTAGGTTAGATTAGGTCAGGTTTGGTCAGGATATATACGGCCTTAGTGCGATTCACTGCACTG
>NW_016969931.1:0-560 GCF_001483705.2 Eufriesea mexicana
AAAGATTCTATTGGCGTGCTATAGCCATAGCAATGATATAGAATCTGGCTGGAAAGTTCAATTCTATTGTCATTTTCGACTAATATCGTGGTGAGCTAACTCCCTTGCATTGGTAAGGAGGAGAGATCCTTTTCGCGTGCTATAGCCACTTCAATACTGTAGAATCTGGCTGGAAAATTCAATTTCATTGACATTCTCGACTAATACCGTGGTGATCTATGTCTCTTGCATAAATAAGGTGGAAAGATTCTGTTGGCGCGCTATAGGCATTGCAATGCTGTAGAACCTCAATCTCGATGGAAAATTCAATTTTATTGACATTTTCCACTGATATCGTGTTGAGCAAACTTCCTTGCATAGGTAAGGAGGAAAGAATCCATTGGCGAGCTACAGCCATTGCAATGCTATAGAATCTGGCAGGAAAACTAAATTTTATTGACATTTTGGACTAATATCGTAGTGGGCTTACTTCCTTGCATAAGTAAGGAAGAAATATGCTTTGGTATTGCTATAGCCATGCACTGCTGTAAAATCTGCCTGGTAAGTTCAATTTCATTGAC
>NW_016969932.1:0-1236 GCF_001483705.2 Eufriesea mexicana
AGAAGGTACTACAGCACGGTAGAGCTCAGAAATGCAATGAATAGGAGCGTATGGCACAAAAGCTTAAGCTATTCTATCCTGACATAACCAAACGTAACATAAGCAAACGTAGCTAGACTCAACATGACGCATCGAGATCACTGCTGCTGGCATCCCCGGAGCCGAGCAGAATATACTGGAGCACAGTAGAGCGCAGAGATACGCGGATACCTGTTTATAGCACAAAAGTCTAAACAACCCCATCCTAACCAAAACGTTAAGTAGCATAACTCAAGCTATCGTGCCGAGACCACTATTACGGGCCTCCCCAGGGAGCAGCAAAATATACTAGAACACAGCAGAGCGCCAATATCCATCGCATTGCAGTTTACAGCACAAAAGTCAAACATTCCCTCACCTAACTTGTCCTAACCAAACGTATCCAAACGTAGTGTATCCAAACATAACGTTACGGGACCAATATTGCTGGTCTATCCAGCGCCAAGCATAGCATATTATAGCATATTAGAGCGTAGGAATGCACCGAATAGCGGTGTACATCGCAAAAGACAGAGTAGCCTGTCATAACCTAACCAAACGCAAAATAAGCAAATGTAGCTGAAATCAACTTAACGTGCCGAGACCACTACTGCTGGCCTCCCCAGATCCAAGCAGATTGCACTAGAGCACAGTAGAGCACAGAAATCCGCGGATAGCCGTGTATAGTACAAAAGTCTGGACTGTCCTATTCTCACCTCACCAGACGTAACATATCCAATCGTATCATAGCTCAAAATAATGCGCCGAGGACACTATTGCTGGTCTCCACAGATCCGAGTAGAATATACTAGAGCACAGCAGGGCGCCGGAATCCACCGCATTGCAGTGTACAGCGCAAAAGTCTAAAGGATCCTGACCTAACCTGTCCTTACCTAACCTATCCAAACGTAGAGTAACTCATCATAACTTGACGCGTCCAATGTTGCTGGGCTTCCCAGAGCCATAGAGAACATATTAGGGCACAGTCGACAGCTGAAATCCGCCGAAAAGCAATGCAAAGCACAGAAGTCACTGCTATCGTATCCAAACATCACCTAACCTATCATAACCGAACGTATCCTAACTCGTACTAGAGAGCAGAGGTCCACCGTATTGCAGTGTATTACGCAAAAGTCAAAGATACCCAAAACTAAAATGACATAACTTACCCTAACGAAACGTAGCCTAACTGAACATAGCTTGCCGCGACATCTATTA
>NW_016969933.1:0-212 GCF_001483705.2 Eufriesea mexicana
GTCAGGTCAGGTCAGGTCCGGTAAGGTCAGGCCGGGACAGAACATGTATGGTCAGGTCAGGTCTGTTCAGGTCAGTTCACTTCAGAACAGATCATGTCAAGCCAGGTCAAGTCAGGTCCGGTCAGGCCAGGTAAGGAAGGGTCTGGTCAGGTCAGGTCAGTTCAGGTCAGCTCAGGTCATGTCAGGTCAGGTCAGCGAGATGATGCCAGTTC
>NW_016969934.1:0-1295 GCF_001483705.2 Eufriesea mexicana
GTGACCACTATCACTGGCCACCCCAAAGCCAAGCAGAGTATATTTGAGCACATTCGAGCGCAGAAATCCGGGGAATATCAGTGTATGTCACTAACGTCAAACTAGCATCTCCTAAGATAGCCAAACGTGACATACAGGAACGTAACATAAATCAGCCTAACATGACGAGACCAGTATTGCAGGCCACCACAGAGCATAGCAGAACACACTATAGCGTAATAGGGTGAAGAAGTGCACCGAATAGCATTGAATGGCACAAAAGTCTAAGCTGTTCTGGTCCTAACATAACCAAACTTGATATATGCAAACGTAGCATAAGCAAACCTAGCGCGCCGAGACCACTATTGCTGGCATCCCCTAATACAAACAGAAGATACCAGAGCTCAGGATAGCTCAGAAAACTACCGCATTGCAGTGAGTAGCGCAAGAGCCGTAGGCATCCTAGCATAACCTGACATAACCTATCCCAACCAACCGTATCATATCTCAATATAACGTGCAGCGAACACTGCTACTGGCCCACCCATAGCCAAGCAGAAAGTAGTAGAGCACAGTAGATCACAGAAACCCACCGAATAACCGTGTATAGCTCGAAAGTAGAAGCTACACTATCAAACATATCTTAACCAAACCAAACCAATCGTAAAGTAACTCAACCTAACTTGCCGCGGCAACTAGTGATCGCCTCTTCACAGTAGAGCAGAGTACACTAGAGCAATGTAGAGCGCAGGAGTGTACCTAACAGCAGTGTATTGCACAATAGTCGAAGAAGTCGTAATCTAACCTAACCTAGTCTAACCTAAAGGAAAGTAGCATAGCTCAACATAACGTGGAGCGACCACTACTCCTGGCCTCCACAGAACCAAGCATAATGTAAAGCAGCACCGTGAATCACAGCAATCCTCCTAACAACAGTGTACAGCACAAAAGACAGAGCTACCCTAACCAAACCTAGCCTAATCTAACATAACCAAACGTAACCTAACTCAACCTGACGTGCCGCGGCCACAATCGGTGGCCTTCCCAGGCCTAAGCAGAGAATATTAGACCACAGTAGAGCGCAGACGTCCATCGAATAGCGGTACACAGCACTAAAGTCAAAGCCATCCTAACCAAACTTTGCCTAACCTAACACAACCGCACATATCATAACTCATACAAGCATCCCCCGACCGCTATTACTGGCATCCTCAGGGACAAGCAGATGCTATTAGCGCAATGCAGGGCGCAGTTATCGGCCGAATAGCAGTTTAAAGGACATAAGTCAAAGCCACCCTAACCAAACCTAGCCAAAC
>NW_016969935.1:0-291 GCF_001483705.2 Eufriesea mexicana
AAGATTCTATTGGCGTGATATAGCCATTGCAATGATATAGAATCTGGATGGTAAATTCACTTTCATTGACATTTTCGACAAATATCTTGGTGAGATATCTTTGTTGCATAAATATGGAGGAAGGATTCCATTGGCGCGCTATAGCGACTGGAATGAAATAGAATCTGGCTGGAAAATTCAATCTTATTGACATTTTCGACCAATATCGTGGTGAACAAACCCACTTGCATAAATAAGGAGTAAAGATTCTATTGGCATGCTATAGCCATTACTATTCTATAGAATCTGCCA
>NW_016969935.1:396-775 GCF_001483705.2 Eufriesea mexicana
GTCATAGCGATGCTATAGAATCTGGCTGGAAAATTGAATTTTATTGGCATTTTCGGCTAATATCGTTGTGACCTAACTTTCTTGCATATATAAGGAGGAAAGATTCTACTGGCGTGCTATAGCCTTTGCAATGCTATAGAATCTGGCTGGAAAATTCAATTTTATTGACCTTCTCGTATAATATCGTGGCGACCTAACTTTCCTGCATACATAAGGGGGAAAGATTCTACTGGCGTGCTATATCCATTGTAATGCTATAGAATCCGTCTGGAAAATTGAATTTTATTGACATTTTCGACTAAAATCGTGGTGGGCTAACTTCCTTGCAGAGATAAGGAAGAAATATACTATTGGTGTGCTATAGTCACAGCGATGCTAT
>NW_016969936.1:0-1280 GCF_001483705.2 Eufriesea mexicana
CAAAAGTATCTTTCCTCCTTACTTATGCAAGGAAGTTGGCTTCCCACGCTATTAGTCGAAAATATCAATAAAATTGAAGTTTCCCGCAAGATTCTATAACATTGCAATGGCAATGGCACGCCAATAGAATCTCTGCTCCTTATTTATGCAAGAAAGATAACTCACCACGATATTAGACGAAAATGTCAATAAAATTTAATTTTCCTGGCAGATTCTACGGGATTGCAATGGCTACATCTCGCCAAAAGGATCTTTCCTCCATACTTTCGCCAGGAAGCTAGTTCACCAAGATATTAATCGAAAATGTCAATAAAATTGAACTTTCCAGCCCGATTCCGCAGCATTGCAATGGTAATAGCAGGCCAAAAGTATCTTACCTCCTTACTTATGCAAGGAAGTTGGCTCACAACGCTTTAGTCGAAAATGTCATTAAAATTGAATTTTCCAGCAAGATTCTATAGCATTGCAATTTTTATAGCTTGCCACTATAATCTTTCCTCCTTGTTTATGCGATGAAGTTAGCTCAAAAGGGTATTAGTCGAAAATGTCAATAAAATTGAATTTTCCGGCCCGATTTTACAGCATTGCAATGGATATAGCACGCCAAAAGTATCTTTCCTATAGTATCTTTCCACCTTACTTATGCAAGGAAGTTGGCTCACGACGCTATTTCCCGAAAATGTCATTAAAATTGAAATTTCCAGCAAGATTCTATAGCATTGCAATGCCTAGAGCACGCCAATAGATTGTTTCCTCCTTTTCTATGCAAGAAAGTCAACTCACCACGATAGTAGTCGAAAATACAATAAAATTGAGATTTCCAGCCCGATTCTGCAGCATTGCAGTGGTAATAGCAGGCCAAAAGTATCTTTCCTCCTTACTTATGCAAGGAAGTTGGCTCACCACGTTATTAGTCGAAAATACAATAAAATTGAGATTTCCAGCCCGATTCTGCAGCATTGCAGTGGTAATAGCAGGCCAAAAGTATCTTTCCTCCTTACTTATGCAAGGAAGTTGGCTCACCACGATATTAGACGAAAATGTCAATAAAATTGAATTTTCCATCCATTTTCTATAGCATTGCAGTGGCTATAGTTCGCCAATAGAATCTGTCCTCCATGTTTATGCAAGAAAGTTAGCTCACCCCGATATTAGCCGAAAATGTCAATAAAATTGAATTTTCCATCCATTTTCTATAGCATTGCAGTGGCTATAGTTCGCCAATAGAATCTGTCCTCCATGTTTATGCAAGAAAGTTATCTCACCGCGATATTAGACGA
>NW_016969937.1:0-268 GCF_001483705.2 Eufriesea mexicana
CTTGCCAGAGAATAGGTCTATTCAAAATCTATTGTCTGTTATAGCTTGGAGGGTAGATCGCCTGCAGCCACCAATCCAATGGCAAGTACAGACATCTACTTGCCAGAGAATATGTCTATTCAAAGTCTTTAACCTGTTATAGCTTGGTGAGTAGATAGCATAACGCCATCAATCCAATGGCAAGTACAGCCATCTGCTTGCCAGGGAATAGGTCTACTCAAAACTTATAATCTGTTATAGCTTGGTGAATAGGTCGCCTAACGCCTTC
>NW_016969938.1:0-319 GCF_001483705.2 Eufriesea mexicana
GCTACAGCCATAGCAACGCTCTAGAGTCTGCCTGCAAAGTTCAATTTTATTGACATTTTCGTCCAGTATCGTGGTGAGTTAAGTTTATTGCATGAATAAGGAGGACAGATTCTATTGGCGTGCTACAGCCATTGCAATGCTATAGAGTCAGACTGGCGAATACAATTTTTTTTACATTTACGACTTATACCGTTGTGAGCAAACTTTCTTGCATAAGTAAGGAGAAAAGTTTATATCGGCGTGCTATAGCCATTGAAATGCTATAGAATCCGGCTGGAATATTCAATTTCATTGACATTTTCTACTAATATCGTGGTGA
>NW_016969939.1:0-819 GCF_001483705.2 Eufriesea mexicana
GTCGATAGGGTCGCATTGTATAGAAGAAAAATCGATGTTATCGAAACATATTCAGAGACATCGTAGCCTAACCAACGTATCCTATCACAACTTGTCGTGCCGAGACGACTATTACTGTCTTCCCCAAAGCCAAGCAGAAAATACTGGAACACAGGAGAGCTTATAAGTTCACCGAAAAGCAGCGTGTGACACGAGAGTCAAATTTATCCAAACATAACGCAAACCAACGTAATGTATCCAAACGCAACCTACCTCAAAGTAACGGTCCGAGACAACTATTACTGGCTACCAAGAGTCGACCAGAGGGTAGCTGAGCAACGTAGAGAAATCCACCGAATATCAGTGCGTACCACAAAAGTCATATCTATCCAAACCCAACCCAGACTAACTTAAGTTAGCCAAACGTAACCTAACCCAACATAGCGGCACGAAGCCTCTATTACTGGCCACAACAGAGTCGAACAGATTATAGTAGGTCAACGCATTGTGGAGAAATCCACCGAAGAGCAGTGTATGGCACAGAGGTCTAATCTACCCTCTCCTATCCTGACCAAACGTAACGTAACCAAACGTAAACTAGCTCATCCTGACGCGCCGAGACCAATATTGCTGCCCCCCCCCCCCCAAAGCTGCGTACAACGTATTAGAGGAGAGTAGGGCGCAGATATCCAAAGAATCGCAGCGCATAGCACAATAATCGAAGGTTCCCTCTCCCAACATATACAAACGTAACAATTCTTACCGTAACATAGCTGAAAATAAAGCGCCACGACCACGATTACTGGCCTTCCCAGTGTCGAGTAGATTATAGTAGACCAT
>NW_016969940.1:0-3564 GCF_001483705.2 Eufriesea mexicana
CTGAATGTGGTTGGAAAATACAAATTTATTGACATTTTCGACTAATATCATGGTGAGCTGTTTATCTTTCATAAATAAGGAGGAAGAATTCAATTGGCGTGCTATGGCCGTCGCAATGCTATAGAATATGGATGGAAAATTCAATTTTGTTCACATTTTCGACTAATATCGAGGTGGGCTATTTTTCATTCATAAATCAGGGGGATGGATTCAATTGGCGTGCTATGGCCGTCGCAATGCTATAGAATATGGCTGGAAAATTCAATTTTATTGACATTTTCGATTAATATCGTGGTGAGCCACCTTTCTTGCATAAATAAGGAGGAAGAATTCAATTGGCGTGTTATGGCCGTCGCAATGCTATAGAATATGGCTGGAAAATTCAATTTTATTGACATTTTCGATTAATATCGTGGTGAGCCACCTTTCTTGCATAAATAAGGAGGAAGAATTCAATTGGCGTGTTATGGCCGTCGCAATGCTATAGAATATGGCTGGAAAATTCAATTTTATTGACATTTTCGATTAATATCGTGGTGAGCCACCTTTCTTGCATAAATAAGGAGGAAGAATTCAATTGGCGTGTTATGGCCGTCGCAATGCTATAGAATATGGCTGGAAAATTCAATTTTATTGACATTTTCGATTAATATCGTGGTGAGCCACCTTTCTTGCATAAATAAGGAGGAAGAATTCAATTGGCGTGTTATGGCCGTCGCAATGCTATAGAATATGGCTGGAAAATTCAATTTTATTGACATTTTCGATTAATATCGTGGTGAGCCACCTTTCTTGCATAAATAAGGAGGAAGAATTCAATTGGCGTGTTATGGCCGTCGCAATGCTATAGAATATGGCTGGAAAATTCAATTTTATTGACATTTTCGATTAATATCGTGGTGAGCCACCTTTCTTGCATAAATAAGGAGGAAGAATTCAATTGGCGTGTTATGGCCGTCGCAATGCTATAGAATATGGCTGGAAAATTCAATTTTATTGACATTTTCGATTAATATCGTGGTGAGCCACCTTTCTTGCATAAATAAGGAGGAAGAATTCAATTGGCGTGTTATGGCCGTCGCAATGCTATAGAATATGGCTGGAAAATTCAATTTTATTGACATTTTCGATTAATATCGTGGTGAGCCACCTTTCTTGCATAAATAAGGAGGAAGAATTCAATTGGCGTGTTATGGCCGTCGCAATGCTATAGAATATGGCTGGAAAATTCAATTTTATTGACATTTTCGATTAATATCGTGGTGAGCCACCTTTCTTGCATAAATAAGGAGGAAGAATTCAATTGGCGTGTTATGGCCGTCGCAATGCTATAGAATATGGCTGGAAAATTCAATTTTATTGACATTTTCGATTAATATCGTGGTGAGCCACCTTTCTTGCATAAATAAGGAGGAAGAATTCAATTGGCGTGTTATGGCCGTCGCAATGCTATAGAATATGGCTGGAAAATTCAATTTTATTGACATTTTCGATTAATATCGTGGTGAGCCACCTTTCTTGCATAAATAAGGAGGAAGAATTCAATTGGCGTGTTATGGCCGTCGCAATGCTATAGAATATGGCTGGAAAATTCAATTTTATTGACATTTTCGATTAATATCGTGGTGAGCCACCTTTCTTGCATAAATAAGGAGGAAGAATTCAATTGGCGTGTTATGGCCGTCGCAATGCTATAGAATATGGCTGGAAAATTCAATTTTATTGACATTTTCGATTAATATCGTGGTGAGCCACCTTTCTTGCATAAATAAGGAGGAAGAATTCAATTGGCGTGTTATGGCCGTCGCAATGCTATAGAATATGGCTGGAAAATTCAATTTTATTGACATTTTCGATTAATATCGTGGTGAGCCACCTTTCTTGCATAAATAAGGAGGAAGAATTCAATTGGCGTGTTATGGCCGTCGCAATGCTATAGAATATGGCTGGAAAATTCAATTTTATTGACATTTTCGATTAATATCGTGGTGAGCCACCTTTCTTGCATAAATAAGGAGGAAGAATTCAATTGGCGTGTTATGGCCGTCGCAATGCTATAGAATATGGCTGGAAAATTCAATTTTATTGACATTTTCGATTAATATCGTGGTGAGCCACCTTTCTTGCATAAATAAGGAGGAAGAATTCAATTGGCGTGTTATGGCCGTCGCAATGCTATAGAATATGGCTGGAAAATTCAATTTTATTGACATTTTCGATTAATATCGTGGTGAGCCACCTTTCTTGCATAAATAAGGAGGAAGAATTCAATTGGCGTGTTATGGCCGTCGCAATGCTATAGAATATGGCTGGAAAATTCAATTTTATTGACATTTTCGATTAATATCGTGGTGAGCCACCTTTCTTGCATAAATAAGGAGGAAGAATTCAATTGGCGTGTTATGGCCGTCGCAATGCTATAGAATATGGCTGGAAAATTCAATTTTATTGACATTTTCGATTAATATCGTGGTGAGCCACCTTTCTTGCATAAATAAGGAGGAAGAATTCAATTGGCGTGTTATGGCCGTCGCAATGCTATAGAATATGGCTGGAAAATTCAATTTTATTGACATTTTCGATTAATATCGTGGTGAGCCACCTTTCTTGCATAAATAAGGAGGAAGAATTCAATTGGCGTGTTATGGCCGTCGCAATGCTATAGAATATGGCTGGAAAATTCAATTTTATTGACATTTTCGATTAATATCGTGGTGAGCCACCTTTCTTGCATAAATAAGGAGGAAGAATTCAATTGGCGTGTTATGGCCGTCGCAATGCTATAGAATATGGCTGGAAAATTCAATTTTATTGACATTTTCGATTAATATCGTGGTGAGCCACCTTTCTTGCATAAATAAGGAGGAAGAATTCAATTGGCGTGTTATGGCCGTCGCAATGCTATAGAATATGGCTGGAAAATTCAATTTTATTGACATTTTCGATTAATATCGTGGTGAGCCACCTTTCTTGCATAAATAAGGAGGAAGAATTCAATTGGCGTGTTATGGCCGTCGCAATGCTATAGAATATGGCTGGAAAATTCAATTTTATTGACATTTTCGATTAATATCGTGGTGAGCCACCTTTCTTGCATAAATAAGGAGGAAGAATTCAATTGGCGTGTTATGGCCGTCGCAATGCTATAGAATATGGCTGGAAAATTCAATTTTATTGACATTTTCGATTAATATCGTGGTGAGCCACCTTTCTTGCATAAATAAGGAGGAAGAATTCAATTGGCGTGTTATGGCCGTCGCAATGCTATAGAATATGGCTGGAAAATTCAATTTTATTGACATTTTCGATTAATATCGTGGTGAGCCACCTTTCTTGCATAAATAAGGAGGAAGAATTCAATTGGCGTGTTATGGCCGTCGCAATGCTATAGAATATGGCTGGAAAATTCAATTTTATTGACATTTTCGACTAATATCGTGGTGGGCTATTTTTCATTCATAAATCAGGGGGATGGATTCAATTGGCGTGCTGCAGTCGTCTCTGTGCTATAGAATTCGGCTGGAAAATTCAATTTTATTGACATTTTCGATTAATATCGTGGTG
>NW_016969941.1:0-1279 GCF_001483705.2 Eufriesea mexicana
CGTAACCCAACCTGACCCAACTTAGCTTAGCAAAACGTAGCATATCTCAAAATAACGTGCCGCGACCACTGCTCCTGGCTTCGAGGGAGCCAAGCAGAATGTAGTAGAGCACAGTAAATCACAAAGATCCACCGAATAGCAGTGTATAGCACGAAGGTCAAAGCTATCCTGACCAAACTTAGCCTAAACTGACCTAACCAAACGTAATTTAACTCAACATAACGCGCCGCGGTCGCTCCTGCTCGAATCCCCACTGTAGAGCAGAGTACAGTACAGCAATGTAGACCGCAGATATGCACCGAAGAGCAGCGCGTAGCACAAAAGTCGAGGATACTCTAACCTAACCTGCCATAGCCAGACCGTGCCAAACGAGCATAACTCGACATAACGTGCCGGGACCGCTATTCATAGCCTCCGTAGAGCCATGGAGAGCATATTAGGGCACGTTAGAGCGTATAAATCCGCCAAACGGCAGTGTATAGCACGAAGGTCAAGGTAGCCTCTCCTAATATAGCCAAATGTAACAAAGCCAAATGTAATCTAGCTCAACCTAGCCGTACGAGACGCACATTGCAGACCTCCACAGAGACAAGGCGAATATACTAGAGCACACTGGTGAGCAGGAATCCACCGCACTGCAGTGAATTGCGCAAAAGCCGTAGAAATCCTGACCTAATCTGACCTAACCTGACGAAACGAAACATTGCATAACCCAACATGTCGTGCCGCGACCATTGCTCCTGGCTTCCGCAGAGCAAAGCAGAATGTAGTAGAGTACGTTAGATAACAGAAATCCGGCGGAAAGCAGTGAGAAGCACGAAAGTTAGCGTAGCCTATCCTAACCAAGCCACCCGTGACACACCCAAACGTTGCTCAGCTCAACCTAACATGACGAGACCACCATTGCTGGCCACCACAGGGACACGCAGAATGTACAAGTGCACAGTAGAGCGCACATATCCACTGACCAGCAGCTTCTGGCTCAAAAGTCTAAGCCATTCTATCCCAACCTAACCAAACCTAACATAAGCAAATGTAGCTAAACTTAACCTTACGTACCGAGACCACTATTTTGGCCACCCAAGGGCCAACGAGAATGTACCACAGCACAGCAGATCGCAGAAATCCACGGCATTGCAGTATAAAGCACAAAAGTGGAAGATACCCTGACCTAATCGTACCTCGCCTATTCCATACCAAAGAAGTGTAACTAAACATAACGTGATTTGAAAAATATTGCTGGACTCCACAGTGCCAAGCAGTACATATTAGAGCACAT
>NW_016969941.1:2166-2561 GCF_001483705.2 Eufriesea mexicana
CCCTATCCTAACATATACAACCTCAACATAACCAAACGTAACGTAACTATGTCTGACGTAACGCGACCACTATTGCTAGCCTCCCAAGAGTTCAGCAGAACATATGAGCGGAGAGTAGAGCACAGAAGTCTGTTCAATCGCAGTGTACAGCGGAAAAGTCATTGCTACCCGACCCGAACCCAAGTCAACAAAACTTAACAACACGCATCGTAACTCAGCGTAACGTGCCGAGACCACCGCATCCGACCTCCCCTGAGAAAAGCAGAATATAGTAGAGCAGCGTAGGACACAGGAATCCACCGAATATCTGTGCATGGCACAAAAGCCAAAGCTACCCTCACCCAAAATTAACCTAACTTAGCCTATCCGAACGTAATCTAACCCATCCTAACGTG
>NW_016969941.1:9181-10548 GCF_001483705.2 Eufriesea mexicana
CTGATATCACTATCGCTGGCATCCCCAGAGCCAAGCAGAAAAAATTAGAAAAGAGCAGAGCGCAAAAAACCGCGGGTAGCTTTGTATTGCACAAAATTCAAACACACCCTAGCATAACCACGCCTAACCCAACCCATCCAAACGTAGCGTGGATAAACATAACGTGACGAGAGCAACATGTCTCTCCTCCCACAGAAAGGCAGAGCTTATTAGAGGAAATCAGAGCGCAGAAATACACCCAATAGCAGTGAAGAGCACAAAAGCCAATGTAGCCTATCCGAACAAAGCCAAATGTAACGTATCCAATCGTAGCCTAACACAACCTAACATGGCGAGGCCACAACTGCTGGCCTCCACAGATCCAAATAGAATATGATAGAGCACAGCAGATCTCAGAAGTCTACCGTTTTGCAGTGTACAGCACAAAAGTCAGACATACTCAAACCTAACCTGGCATTGCCTAACGTATACGAACGTTATGTAGCTAAACATGGCGTGACGAGACCAATACTTCTGGCCTCCCCTGAACTGAGCAGAGCATATTATAACACGTTAGAAGGCAGAAATCCACCGAATAGCAGTGAATAGCACAAAAGCCGATGTAGCCTACCCGAACAAAGCCAAATGTAAAGTATCCAGACGTAGCCTAACCCAACCTAACATGGCGAGGCCACCAATGCTGGCCTCCACAGGCACAAGCAGAATGTACTAGGGAGCAGTAGAGCCCGGAAATCCACCGCATTGCAGTGAATAACACAAAAGCCGCAGATATCCTAACCTAACCTGACATAATCTAACCTAACCAAACGCAGCTTAGCCCAACATGACTTGGCACGACCGTCGCACTTGGCCTCCCCAGAGCAAAGTAGACTGTATTAGAGCCCAGTAGATCATAAAATCAGTCGAAAAGCAGTTTAAATCACGAAAGACAAAGTAGCATATCCGAACGTAGCCAATCGTGACATACACAAACGTAACATAGCTCATCCTGACATGACGAGAAAACTATTGCTGGCCTCCATAGACACAAGCAGATATAATAGTGCGCAGTAGCGCGCAGAAATCAACCGCATTGCAATGAACAGCACAGAAGCGGTAGATGTCGTAACCAAACCTGACCCAACTTAGCTTAGCAAAACGTATCATATTTCAAAATAACGTGCCGCGACTACTGCTCCTGGATTCGAGGGAGCCAAGCAGAATGCAGTAGAGCACAGTAAATCAAAAAGATCCACCGAATAACAGTGTACAGCACGAAGGTCAATGCTATCCTAACCAAACTTAGCCTAACCTGACCTAACCAAACGTAATTGAACTCAACCTAACGCGCTGCGGCCGCTACTGCTCGCATCCCTCTGTAGAGCAGA
>NW_016969941.1:11283-12234 GCF_001483705.2 Eufriesea mexicana
AAAGAAGTGTAACTAAACATAACGTGATTTGAAAAATATTGCTGGACTCCACAGTGCCAAGCAGTACATATTAGAGCACATCAGAAGGCAGGAATTCACCGAATACCAATGTATAGCACGAATGTAAGGGCTATCGTACCCTAATCAAAGAAAACGTGACATAACCCGTACTATCGTGCCGAAGACACTGCTGCTGGCCTCCCGAGAGCCAACCAGAATATATTAGAGCTCACTAGGGCGCAGATACCCGCCGCATTGCACTGTACAGGACGAAAGTAAAAGCTACACTATCTATACACGGCAAATCGTAACACAACAAATCGTAACCCGACACATCCTAACGACTCGCGACCATTATTTCTGGCCTCCACAGAGCCAAGCAGAGTATACTAGGGCACAGCAGAGCGCAGAAATCCACCGTATTGCAATGTATAGCCCAGAAGCCGTAGACAGCACGACCTATACTTGCCCTGCCTAAATTAACCCAACGTAACATATCTCAACGTAACCTGCCGCGACCACTGCTCCTGGCCTCCACAGAGCCAAGCGGAATGCAGTAGAGCACAGTAGGTCACAGAAATCAACCGATTTACAGTGTACAGCAGCAAAGTCGAAGCTATCCTGTCCAAACATTGCATAACATGACATATTCAATCGTAACATAACCCAACCTAACGCGTCACGGCCACTATTGTTTGACTCGCCAGAGTAGGGTAGGGTACAGTAGAGCAATGTAGAGTGCAGAAATGCACCGAAGAGAAGTGTATAGCACATATGTCGAAGATATCGTAACCTAACCTGAACTAACCTAACCTAAGGAGAACGTACCATAACTCAACGTAACCTGCCGCAACCACCGCTGCTGGATTCCACGGAGACAAGTAGAATATGGTAGAGCTCTCTAGATTACAGAAATCCTCCGAAAAGCAGTGTACAGCACGAAAGTCAAAA
>NW_016969941.1:12881-14633 GCF_001483705.2 Eufriesea mexicana
GAGCACAGTAGAGCGCAGAAATCCACCGCACTTCAGTGTAGAGCACGAAAGTCAAACATATCCCTGCCCTTTCTCTCTTTTTCAGGTGGGGAAGTCTTCCAAATATACCTGGCCCTCCTGGGGGAAAAGGCAGTGTAATGTGGGATACTTATCCACAAAAACCCTCACTATGGCCAGCCCATTGTATTTCGGTGCGTCCTGTACTTCACGGCGACGCACTAGCCTGGACGTGCCCGTGACTCGACAGTAGCCCCCCCACCTCGGCGCTACGGGAAATTGCACGCGAGCCACCCATACACATGAGCGCGGCACGGGTCGTTTACAGGCGCGCATAGCATGCATACCACCGCACCGCATCGCACGCATAGCCCGCGGACGCCGCGCTCCCGGACCACGGTCCCTCGAACAGGCGCAATTCCAGCCATATGCCCGTGTTCTTCATAACCTACGTTACAACCGGAGCAGGGGCGTTCCCCACGAAGCATATCCTGATCTAAGCTCACATAACCTGACGTATCCGAACACAGCACAATACAACACAGCGTGCCGCGACCACTGCTGCTGGATACCCCGTAGCCATGCAGAATGTAGTAGAGCACAGTAGATAACAGGAAACAAGGGGATAGTAGTGTATAGCGCGAAACTTTAGGCTACCCTATCCAAAAATATCCTAACCCAACCTAACACAACATTACATAATGCAAATTGTCGTGCCGAGGCTACTATTACTGGACACCCCAAAGCCTAACAGGAAATATTAACGCGCAGTACAACGCAGGAATCGACCGGACGGCTGCGAATTGCACAAAAGGCTAAGCTATTCTGCACTAACGTAACAAAACGTATCATATGCAAACGTTGCATAACTAATCCTAACGTGCCGTGACCACTATTGCTCCCATTCCCTGAGTCGGGCGGAGTATAATAGAGCTATGCAGAGGGCGGTGAAACTCCGAATAGCAGTGCATAGCACAAGAGTCGAAGAAACACTAACAAAACCTTCGTAACCTAACCGAACGAAGCGCAACCTAACTGAAACTAACGAGCCGAGACAACTACTAAAGGCCGCTACAGAGACAAGGAGAACATAATAGAGCGTAACAGAGCGCAGGAATCCACCGCTTTGCTGTGTACAGCACAAAAGTCAAATATGACATGACATAACCCAGCCCTACCTAACCTATGCAACGTAGTGTAACTAAAGATGACGTGACGAAACCAATATTGCTGGCCTCCCTTGAGCCAAGCTGACAAAATTAAAGCACATTGGAGCGCTGAAATCCATCGAATAGTAGTGAATAACACAAGAGTCTAAGTAGCCGATCATTACCTAGCCAAACGAAACTCCCAAACGTACCCTAACTCAACCTGGCATGTCGAGACTATTATTGCCGTCCTCTAGAGTGACAAGCAGAATGTACTAGAGCGCAGTAGTGCGTAGAAATTCACCGCATTGCAGCGAACAGCTCAAAAGTCGAATATATTCGAACCCAACTTGACCTAACATATCACAACCAAGCGTAGCAAAGCTCAACGCAACGTGCCACAAGCACAGCACATGAACTCCACAGAGCCATGCAGAATGTAGTCAAGCACAGTCGATCACAGGAGTCAACCGAACAACAGCGTAAAGAACGAAAGTCGAAGCCAGCCTAACCAAACTTAGCTTAACCTTACCTAACCAAACATAGCCTAACACACTCTGACGTGCCACGACCGCTATTGCTCGCCTGCCCAGAGTTGAGCTGAGCA
>NW_016969941.1:15901-16572 GCF_001483705.2 Eufriesea mexicana
CCCGAGTCGGGCTGAGGATAACAGGGCAATGTAGAGCGCAGGAATCCACCGAACAGCAGTTTGTAGCACAAAAGTTAAAGTAACCATAGCCGAGCCTTCCTATGCTAACCTAAGGGAATACAACCTTACTCAACCTAACGTGCCGAGACCACTACCACTGTCCACCCCGAAGCCCAGCAGAGCATACTAGGGCTCACTACAGCGCGGGATGCCACCGAATAGCGGCGTATAGCACAAAGGACAAAGTAGCCTACGATACCCTAGCCAAATGTAGCATACACAAACGTAACATTACTCAACCTAACATGACGTGACCGCAGCTGCTGACATCTACAGGGACAAGCAGATTGTACTAGAGCGCATTAGATTTCGGAAATCAACCGCATTGCTGTGAATAGCACAAAAGCCGTAGATATCCTAGCATAACCTCACCTATCCTAAATTAACCAAACGTAGTATAGCTCAACGCGACGCGACGGGACCACTGCTCCTGGCGTACCAGATCCAAGCTGCATGTAGTAGAGCAGAGCAGATCTCAGGAATCCACAGAATAACAGAGTATAGCACGAAAGTCGACAACACCATAACTAAACGTAGCCAAACCTAACCTGGCCAATCGTAACATAACACAATCTAACGTGCCGCAGCCACTATTGCTCGCCCCCCCCCCC
>NW_016969941.1:17760-21588 GCF_001483705.2 Eufriesea mexicana
TCGAGGACACCCGAACCAAACCAGGCCTAATCAAACACTACTGCACGTAGCGTAGCCCAACGCAGCGTGCTCCGACAAATTCTCCTGGCTTCCCAAGAGCCAATCAGAATGTAGGAGAGCAAAGTATGTCTCAGAAATACAACGAATAACAGTGTGTTGCTCGAATGCAGAAGCTACACTTGCCAAACGTAACATAACCCAACGAAACCAAACGTAACCAAGCACAACCTAACGTGAGACGAACACTTCTGCACAGCTAACCGCATTGCTGTGAATAGCACAAAAGCCGTAGATATCCTAGCATAACCTCACCTATCCTAAATTAACCAAACGTAGTATAGCTCAACGCGACGCGACGGGACCACTGCTCCTGGCGTACCAGATCCAAGCTGCATGTAGTAGAGCAGAGCAGATCTCAGGAATCCACAGAATAACAGAGTATAGCACGAAAGTCGACATCACCATAACTAAACGTAGCCAAACCTAACCTGGCCAATCGTAACATAACACAATCTAACTTGCCCCAGCCACTATTGCCCGCCCCCCCCCCCCCAGTAGTCGAGAATGCTTTACTAGATCAATGTAGAGCGCAGACATCCACCGAATAGTTGTGTATAGCACACAAGTCGATGATGTCCAATCCTATCCTGACCTGAGCTAACCTAAAAGATCCTAGCGCAGCTGAACATAGCGAATCGTGACCGCTGCCCCTGGCATCCCCAGAGCCAAGCAGAAAGTAGTATATCAGAGTAGATCTCAGGAGTCCACCGTATAACAGTGTATAGCACGAAAGTCAGGGCTATCCAGACTTGACATAACCTAACCTTACCTAACCAAACGTAACCTAACACAACGTGACGTATCACCACCGCTACTTCTCGCCTCCACAGAGTCGAGCAGAGTATAGTAGAGCAACGTAGAGCGCAGAGATCCACCAAATAGCAGCGTATAGCACAAAGTCAAAGAAATCCTAACCGCACCTTCGTAAACTAACCTAACGAAACGTAACACAACTCAGCCGAACGTGCGGGACCAGTATTACTGGCCACTCCAGAGCGAAGCAGAGCATATTAGAGCACATTAGAGCGCAGAAATCCACGGAATAGCAGTGTACAGCACAAAAGTGCTCACACTGGCCTCACCTAACTTACCCAGACGTGACATACCTTAACGTTGACTAACTCAACGTAACATTACGAGACCGCTATGGCTGGCCTCAACAGAGACAAGCAGAGTGTACTATAACACATTAGAACGCAGAAACCCAGATCCTTGAAGTGAATGTCACAATAGCCGAGGGTACCTGATCCCGACCTGCCCTAATCTAACCTAACCGAACACAACGTAACCCAGCATGACGTGCAGCGACCACAGCTCCTAGGCTACCGAGATCAAAGCAGAATGTAGTAGAGAACTTTAGATAACAGGAATACGCTGAAAAGGTGTGTAAAGCATAATATTCAGTGTAGCCTATCCTTACCTACCCAAACCTGACATAACCAAACGCAGCCCAGCTCAACCTAACATGACAAGACCACTGTTGTTGGCCTACCAACAGCCAAGAAGAGAATGGTAGAGGACAGCAGAACGCAGAAATCCACCGCATTGCATTGTGTAGCACAAACGTCAAACATATCCTGACATAACCTGACCTGACCTAACCTACCCAAACGTAGAGTAACTCAGCATAACGTGACATGGCATTCCCAGGGATAGGAATAATGAAGTAGAGCACAGTACAGCGCAGGAATACCCCGAAAATCAGTGCACCGCACGAAAGTCTAAGTTAACCTGATCGAGCTTAACCTGTCCTAACGTATCCAATCGTAACCGAACTCAACATAACGGGCCGAGACGCCTATTTCTGGCCTCCACAGGCCCAAGCAGGAAATA
This sequence comes from Eufriesea mexicana, assembly GCF_001483705.2. Classification (NCBI taxonomy): domain Eukaryota; kingdom Metazoa; phylum Arthropoda; class Insecta; order Hymenoptera; family Apidae; genus Eufriesea; species Eufriesea mexicana. Next base: position 19,654 of record NW_016969941.1, read on the forward strand.
TTAGAACACAGTATAGCGCGGATATCCGCGCATAGGTGTGTATAGCACAAAGGTATGAACTATCCTATCCTACCTTCCGAAATGTAACATAACCCAACGCAGCATAGCTCAACCTAACTTGCCGAGACCACTGTTGCTGGCCAGGCCTCCCAAGAGCCAAGAAGAGAACACTAGAGGACTGCAGAGCGCAGAAATCCACCATATTCCTGTGTATATCGTAAAAGTCAAACAAGTCCTGACAGAACCTGACCATACCTAACCTATCCAAGCGTAGAGTAACTCAACATAACCTGACGAGAACAATATTGATGGCCTCCCCAAAGCCAGGCAGAGCACACTAGTGCTCATTAGAGCCCGGAAATCTTCCGAATGGCAGTGGAAAGCGCTGAAGTCATAGTAGCCTGACTTAACCTAGCCAAACGTAACATACCCAAAAGTAACCGAACCCAACCTGACATGACGAGACCTTTATCGCTAACCTCCACAGAGACAGGCATAGTATTCTAGAGCGCAGTAGCGGACAGGAATCCACCGTAAAGCATTGAATGGCACAAAAATCGAGGATACTCTAACACAACGTGACCCAACCTAACCAAACCATACGTAGCGTATCCCAACAGCGCGTGCCGCGACCACTGCTCCTGCCATCCCCGGAGCTTAGCAGAATAAAGTACAGCACTGTAGATCACAGAAACGCATGGAATAACACCGTATAGCTCAAAAGTCAAGGCAGCCTATACTAAGCTAGCCAAACGTAACACAACCAAACGTATCCTAACGACACCTAACATACCACGGCCACTATTGCTCGCCTCCCTGAGTTGAGGAGAGAACAGCGGAGCAATGTGGGGCGCAAGAACCCACCGACCAGGAGTGTATAGGACAAAAGTCGGAGATATCCGATCCTAACCTGTCCTGTCATGACCTAACAGAACGCAGCATAGTTCAACACAACCTGCCACATCACTTTTGCTGGCCCGCCCTGAGCCAAGCCTTGTGTGTCAGAACACAGTAGATGTCAGAAGCACGCCTTATAGCAGCGCATAGTACGAAAGTCAGAACAACCCAGACCAAACTTAACACAACCTATCCTAACTAAACGTAACCTAACCCAACCTGACGTGCCACTACCACTATTGCTCGCCTCCACAGAATCGGGCGGAGTGTAGTAGAGCAATGTAGAGATCAGCAATCCACCGAATAGCAGTTTATAGCACAAAAGTCAAAGAAATCCTAACACAGCATTCCTAACCTAACCCAACCAAACGTAACCTTGCTCAATCTAACGTGCCGAGACCACTATTACTGTCCACCATAGAGCAAAGCGGATCACACTATAGCACATGAGAGCACAGGAACCAACCGAATAGCGGTGTGTAGCACAAAAGACAGAGGATTGTGCCGTAACCTATCCAAACGCAACCAAACACAACCTAACATGATGCGACCACTATTTCTGTCCTCCTCAAAGGCTAGCTGAATGTACTAAAGCACAGTAGTGCGCAGAAACCAACCGCATTGCAATGAATAGCACAAAAGGTGTAGATGTCCCAACCTCAACTGACCTACCCTAACCTATACAAACGTAACGTATCTCTACCTAACGTGCCGAGACTGCCATCGCTGGCCTCCGCAGAGAAAACCTGGAAATACTACAACACAGTAGAGCGCAGAAATCCGCGTACAGGAGTGTACAGCACAAAAGACTGGGCTATCCTATCCTTCTCTCACGAACCTAACATAAACGATCGCAACGTAGCTCAAACTATCGTGCCAAGACCACAATTGCTAGCCTCCCCATGGCCAAGCAGAGTATAGTAGAACACAACAGAGCGCAGAAATCCCCCGAACCGCAGAGCATAGCACGAAGGTCCAAGATAACCTGACCGAGCATGACATAACCTAGCCAAACCAAACGTAACACAACCTATCCAA
>NW_016969941.1:21606-23078 GCF_001483705.2 Eufriesea mexicana
GCCAAGCAGAAGGCCGTAGAGACGAACACGTCGCAGAAATCCACCGAATAACACTGTATAGTACGAATGTCAAAGCTACCCTGACAAAACTTAAACTAACATAACCTAACGAAACGTAACCTCAGACAGCCTAATGTGCCAAGGCAACTATAACTGGCCACCCCAGAGCAACGCAGAGCATACTATAGCACATGAGAGCGAGGGAACTCACCGACTAGCGGAGTATAGCACAAAAGGCAAGGTATCGTGTCCTAACGAAGCCAAACGTAGCAAAACCAAACGTAAAATAACTCAACCTAACATGACGCAACCACAATTCCCGTCGTCGCAGGAGCCAAGCAGAAAATACTGGAACATGGTAGAGAGCAGATATTCGCGTATGGCATAGTATAGCACAAAGGTCTAAACAAACCTATCCTAACGTCACTAAACGTAACATAACCAAACGTAGCCTAACTCATCCTAACCAGCCGTGACCGCTATTGCCGGCCTCACCAACGCCAAGTAGAATATATTTCAGAACATCGGATCTCAGAAATCCACTCCATTGAAGTGTATAGAGCAAAAGGCTTAGACCTCCTGACCTAACGGCCCCAGCCTAACCAAACGAGACGTATCCTAACCCAAACTAACGTGATGAAATCACTACTACTGGTCATCCCTGTGGAAAGCTGAGCATACTAGAGGACACTACAGCGCCGAATGCACGGGAAAGCAGTGCTTAGCACAAAAGTGAAGGAAGTCTATCCAAACGTATCCAAACGAAACATATGCAAACGTAGCATAGCTGAACCTAACGTGCCGCGGCCACCCCTGCTGGCATCACCAATGCCAAGCAGAATACATTAGGGCACAAAAGATCACAGTAATCCAACGAATAACATTGTATACCGCGAAAGTCAAAGCTATCCCAACCAAGCGTTGCCATACCTAACACTGCCAAACATAACCTAACTCAAAATAACGTGCCATGACAGCTATTGATAGCCGCCCCATAATCGGGCAGAGTGTAGTAGAGCAATGTAGAGTGCAGAATACCACAGTAAAGCGCAGAAATCCACCCCATTGCAGTGTACAACACAAAAGTCAAGGACGTCGTATCAGAACATGACATAGTTAACCAAACCAGAAATTTTCTAACACAATATAACGTGCCGCGACCACTATTGCAGGCCCCACGGGGCAAAGTTGTTTACACCAGAGCACAGTAGGGCACAGATATCCACCACATTGCAGTGCATGGCGCTAAAGTGGAAGACACGCTAGCCTCACCACATATAACCGTACCTACCAAACGTAGTGTAACGCTACATAGCGTGACGAGACCAATATTGCTGGAAACCCCAGAGCCAAGCACGACATTCAATGGCACTGTAGAATGCAGAAACCCACCGAATAGCAGTGTATAACACAAAAGTCAAAGCAGTTTATCCTAACCTAGCCAAACGTAACATAACCAAACGTAGCCCAGC
>NW_016969941.1:23386-27406 GCF_001483705.2 Eufriesea mexicana
TAACATAGCCAATCGCAGCATAGCCCAAACTAACGCGTCGAGACCACTAATGCTGGCCTCCATGGAGCCAAGCAAAACATACTGGAGCACAGCAGTGCGCATAAATCAACCGCATTGCAGTGAATAGCACTAAAGTCGAAGATATCCCAACCTAACCTGGCCGAACGTAACCTAAAAAGACGTGGCATAGCTGAACGCAGCGTGCAGCGACCGAAACACCTGTCTTCCGCAGTCCCAAGCGTAGTGTAGTAGAGCAGAGTGGATCTCGGAAATCTACCTGATAACAGGGTATATCACGAAAGTCATAGGTATCCTAAACAAACTTAGCCTAACATAACCTAATGAAACATAGCGTAACTTAGCGTAACGGTCCGCGAGAGCTTTTACTCGCCTCCACAGAGTCGAGCAAAGTGTAGCAGAGCACAGTAGACCACTGAAATCCACCGAATCGCAGAGTACGGTAGAATAGCCAAAGGTATCCTGTCAAAACTTACCATAACGTAACTAAACCAAACGTAACCTACACCAACCTGGCGTGCCAGGAACACTATTGTGCGCCTCCAAAGGGTCAAACACAGTATAGTAGAGCAGTGTGGAGCGCAGGAGTCCACGGAATAGCAGTTTAGAGCACAAAAGCCAAAGAAGCCCTAACCGAGCCTTCCTAACCTATCCTATCGAAACGTAGCCTTACTCAGCCTAACCTGCCGAGACAACTATTACTGGCTACCGCAGAGCCAAGGAGAACATATTATGGCACATTGGAGCACGGAAACCCATCGAATAGAGGTGTAGAGCACAAAAGACGTAGTAGCCCATCCTAACCTAGCCAAACGAAACAGAGCCAAACGTGACCTAACTCTAGCTAACATGACGAGACTACGAATGCTGGCATCCACAAAGAAATGCAGGATATTCTAAAGCACACTAGCGCGCACATAGACCTAACCAAACGTAACCTATTACTAACGAACGTTCCACAAGAACTATTGCTCTCCTCCCAAGATTCAAGCAGACGCTAGCAGAGCAATGCAGAGCACAGGTGTCGACCGAATAGCAGTGTATTGTCCAAAGGCAAAGCAATCCTAGCCAAACCGTTCCTAACATAGCAAAGCAAAATGAAACCTAACTCAACTTAGCGTGCCGAGGACAATATTGGTGGCCTCCACAGAGCTAAGCAGAATATATTACAGAGCAGTAGAGCGCAGAAACCCACCGTATAGTAGTGTAGAGAACAAAAGTCAAAGCTATCCTATCGTAACCTAACCAAACGTAACATAACCAAACATAACATAAATCCTCCTAACGTGCCGAGACATCTATAGCTGCACACATCGGAGCCAAGCAGAACATATTAGAGGAGAGCAGAGCGCAGTAGTCCATGGAATCGCAGTGCATAGCACAGTAGCCAAAATAACCCTATACTAACGTAGCCAAATGTAACGTAAGCGATGGTAGCGTAACTCAACCTAACGGGCCGAGACCACCATTACTGGCCTCCCCAGAGATGAGCAGAGTATATTAGAGCGCAGTAGGGAGCAGAAATCCAACGAATAGCGGTGTATAGCAGAAAAGTCAAAGATACTCTGGCCAAATGTATTCAAACCTAACCTTACAGAACACAACGTATCTCAAACTAACGTGCCGAGAGCTCTACTCCTGGCGGACGCTGAGGCAAGCAGATTGCGATGGCATTCAGAAGAGCGCAGGAGACCATGGAATAGCAGAGTGTAGCACAAAAATCAAAGCTACCCTGGCCTAACGTAATAAAACATAGCATATCCAATGGTAACGTAACACAACCTTACGTGCCTAGACTGCTATTACTGACCTCCCAGGAGCAAAGCAGAATATATTAGGGCGCAGTAGAACGCAGAAATACACCGTATAGCAGTGGACAGCGCAAAAGTCCAAGCCATCGTTTCCTAAACTAACACATATTAAAATAAACATACATAACACAACTCAAAATAGCGTGCAGCGGTCACTATTGCTGGCCTCCCAGGAGCCGAGCAGAGTATAGTAGATCAGTGTTGAGCGCAGAAATCCACCGAATATCTGTGTATAACACAAAACTCAAAGATGGGCTGTCCTAACCTAACAAAGCGTAACAATACTAAAAGCAACACAACTCATACTATCGTGCCGAGACCGATACTGCTGACCTCCCTACAGCCAGCAGAATATACTAGATCATACCAGGGCGCAGAGATCCACCGCATAGCAGTGTATGGCACAAGAGTCGAAGCCATCCTAACCAAACTTAATCGAATGTAGCCTAACGTAACCTAACCAATCCAAACGTGCCACAAACACTATTGATCACCTCCCCAGAATCAAGCAGATGCTATATGTGCAGCGCAGTGCACAGATATCGACCGGATAGCCGTGTATTGCATAAAAGTTAATGCTGTCCTAACCAAACATGTCCTAACGTAGCGAACCTAATGTGCAACCTAACTCAAACTAGCTTGCAGATGCCTCGATTGTAGGCCATCAGAGAGCAAAGCAGAACACACTACAGCACAGTAGAGCGCAGAAGCCCACCGAACAGCAGGTTGCACCAGGACAGTCAATGGTATCCAATCATAACCCAAGCAAACGTAACCAAGCTAAACGTAACCTAACTAAAGCTAACCTGCCGTGACCACAGTTTCTGGTATCCCCAGAGTCAAGGAGAGTATAGTCGAGCAATGCAGAGCGTGCAAGTCTGCCGAACGACAGTCTGTAGCACAAAAGTCATCTCTATCCTGCCCTAACCTATCCAAACGTAGTTTAAGCAAATGTAACGTAACTTAACCTGACGTGCCGGGACCATTATTGCTAGCTTCCCAGAGGCAAGCAGAACAGACTGGAGCACAGAAGAGGGCATAAAGCCAGCAAATAGTAGTGTATAGAAGAAAAATCATAGAAATCATAACATAACCTCTCACAACCTAGCCTCACCAGACGTAGACTGACTAAGCCTAAATTGCCGAGTCTACTACTGCTGGCCAACCCACCCCTATGCCTAACATATCAGAGAAGACGAGAGCTCCGTAATCCATAGGATCGCAGGGTATAGCAGGAGAGTTATAGCTACCCATAACTGACCCAAACAAACATAACCTAACCCAACGTGACCTAACTCAAACTATCGTACTGCGGCAACTGTTACTGGCATACCCAGAACAAATCAGAGCATTCAAGATCACAGTAGAGCGCAAGAATACAACCAGTGACAGTGTACAGCACTAAAGTCAAAGCTATCCTAGACTAACCTAACCAAACGTAACACAACCAAACGTAACCTAACACAACCTAACGTGCCTAGACATTTGTTGCTGACATCCCCAGAGCCAAGCACAATATACTAGAGCTCATTAGAGCTCAGATGTCCACCGAATAGCAGCGTATAGCACACAAGTCAAGGCCATCGTCTCCTAACAGCCAATCGTAACAATACCGAACGTAACGAAACACAACCTATCGTGACGCGACCACTGTTGCTGGCCTCCCCAGAGGCAACAGAAAAGAGGCGCAGAAAAGCACCGAAAAGCAGTGCATAGGCGAAAGTCGAAACGTTCCCATCCTAACCTAACAGAAGCTTACCTAACCATACGTAACCTAACTCAACCTAACAAGCCGCCATCATTATATCTGGCGCCCCCAGAGCGAGGCATATGATATTAGAGCACAGTAGAGCGGAGATATCCGCCGAAAAGTAGTATGCAGCACAAAAGTCAAAGGTATCCTATCCTAACATAACCAAACGTAACCAAGCCCAACCTTACGTGCCGCCACCACAATTCCTGGCCACCGCAGAATCAAGCAGACTATATAAGAGGAGAGTAGGGCGCTGAAATCCATACAATCTCAGCGTACAGCAGGAAAGTCGAGGATATACAAATCCAACCACGACTAAATGACCTAACCTAACGTTGCCAAAAACAACTCATCGTGCTGTGGCCACCATTGCTAGCCTCAAAATAGCCAAGCAGAATATATTATGTCACAGTAGAGCGGAGAAATCCACCGAATAGC
>NW_016969942.1:0-1247 GCF_001483705.2 Eufriesea mexicana
GGATGTACGGATGAATGGATGTACGGTCGAATATATGTATGGATGTATGGATCTATGGATGCATGGATGTGCGCATGTATCGTTGTGTGTATGTACGATTATATGTATGTACGTATGTGTGGCTGTATGGATGTATATATGTATGAATGTATGGATGGATGGATGTATGTATTGATGTATGTATGGATGTATGGATGGATGGATGTATCGATGGGTGAAAGTACGGTTTGATGGATTTATGGACATATGGATGTGTGGATGTGTGGATGCATGGATGGATGGTTGTCTGAACGGATGCATGAATGGATGGATGGGTGTATGGATGGATGGATGGATGGTTGTATGGATGAATGACTGTATGGGTGAATGGATGTTTGGACGGATGGATGTATGGATGGATCGATAAGTATGGATTGACGCATGCACAGATGTATGGGTATATGGATGTATATATGTGTGTATGTATGTGTGGATGGTTGTATGGATTAATGGGGATATGTGTGGATGGATTTATGGTTGCACGTATTTATGAATGTATGGATGTATGGATGGACGGATGTACGATTGGATGGATGAATGGATGTATGGATGTATGAATGTATATATGTATGTATGAATGTATGGATGTATGGATGTATTGATATACGAATGTATGGATGTACGGATGTGTGTATGTATGGATGTATGTATGTATGGATATATGGATGGATGGATGTACGTGTTCATGTAAGTGCGGATGTATGGATGGATGGATGGACTGTTGGATGTATGTATGGATTTATGGATGTATGTACGGATGTATGTATGGATATATCTATGTATGTATGTATGGATGTATGGTTGGATAAGTGTATGTATGTATGTGTGGTTGTTTGTATGGATGCATGTATGGATGTATATATGGATGTATGAATGGATGTATGTATGGATGTGTGCGATGGTGTATGTGTGTATGGATGGATGTATGTGTGGGTGTATGTATAGATGTATGTATTTATGTATGTATGAATGTATGGATGGATGGAAGCATCGGTGGACAGATGTATGGATGAATATATGTGTGGATGGATGGATCTATGGATGGATATATATTTGGGTGGATTGATGTATGGGTGCGTGGGTGGATGGAAGGATGGCTGTACGGTAGGATGGGTGTGTGGTTGGTTTGAGATATGGATGTACGTATGTACGTATGTATGGATGTATGGATTTCTATATGTTTGGACGTATGGATGGATGCAATTATC
>NW_016969943.1:0-401 GCF_001483705.2 Eufriesea mexicana
CGTTATAGCAAACCAGTCGATGCATTCCTCCTTTTTTGTGCAGAAAAGTTTGCTCAACAAGATGTTAGTCGAAAATGACAATAAAATTCAATTTTTAAGTTAGATTCTATTGCAACGCAATGGATATAGCAACCCAATAGGATCTTTCCTCCTTTTTTATGGAGAAAAATTTGCACACCATGACATTAGTCGAAAATGTCAATAGAATTGAACATTTCGGGCAGATTCGATTGCAATGCAATTGCTATAGCAAACCAATAGGAGCTTTCCTCCTTACTTATGTAGAAAAGCATGCTCACCGCGATATTAGTCGAAAATGACATTTGAATTGAACTTTTCAGTCGGTTTCAATTGCAATGCAATCGTTATGACAAACCAATAGAGTCTTTCCTCCCTCTTTA
>NW_016969944.1:0-1158 GCF_001483705.2 Eufriesea mexicana
TGGGGTGGCCAGAGGCAGTGCTCGCTGCACGTTATGCTGAGATATGCCACAATCGGTTTGTTTAGGTGAGGCTGGATTGTGCTAGAATATCTACGGGTTTTGTGCTATTAACAACAATGGGGTGCATTTCAACGCTCTACTGTGCCCTAGTAATATCTGCTCCAGTCTGGGGAGACAAGCATAGCGGTCGGGGTACGTTAGGTTGAGTTATGTTACGTTCGGGTATGTTGAGATTTGCCGCATTAGGACAGGATAGCTTTGGCTTTTGTGCTATACACTGCTCTACGGCGGACTTCTGCGCTCCAGTGTGTTCTAGTACGTTCTATTTGGCTATAGGGTGGACAGCAGCTGTGGTGTCAGCACGTATTTGTTTGATCTATGCTACGTTCGGGTATGTTACGTTTGGTGGGTTCAGGATATCATAGTCCAGTATTTTGTGCTATGCACTGCTATTTGCGGATTTTAGCTCTCTACTGTGTTCCAATATCTTCTGCTTGGCTTTGGGGCGCCCAGCCATAGTGAGCTCGGCCCGTTATGCTGTGGTATGATAAGTTTGTTTAAGATTGGTTAGGTCTTCGGCTTTTGTGGTATTAATTGCCATGCGGCGAGTTTCTGCGCACGACTGTGCCTTAGTACACTCCGCTTTTCTTTGATGAGGCCAGCAATAGTGGTCTCGTCACGCTGGGTTGAGTTAGGTTACGTTTGGTTATGCTACGTTTGGCTACGTTATAATATGCTACTTCGTCTTTTGTGCTATACACCGATATTCGTTAGGTTTCGGCGCTCTAATGTTCTCTAATATTCTCTGCTTGGCTCTCGGCTGGCCAGTGATAGCGGTCTCGGCACGTAAGGTTGAGCAAGGTTACGTTCCGCTGGGCTATGTTAGGAACGCTGGGTTATGGTTTCTTTGACTTTTGTGCCATAAACTGCTATGCGGAGGATTCCTGCGCCCTACGTACCCCAGATATCTCTACTATATACTGCTCGATTCTGGGGCTGTGAGCAATAGTGGTAGTGGCACTTCAGGTTTTGTTAGGTTACGCAGTGTTTCATTGGGTTTCGTTTATTTTGTTTAGGATAGATAAGACTTTCGTGCTATGCGCTGTTGTCGGGTGGATTTCTCTGATCAGCTGTACTCTACGACGTTCTGCTTGGCTA
>NW_016969945.1:0-345 GCF_001483705.2 Eufriesea mexicana
GTAACATGACAAAGCTGGACGTGCCGAGGCCACTATTGCTGGCCTCCCCAGGAAAAGCAGAACGTATTAGAGCACAGTACAGCGCAAAAGTCCACGGAACACAAGTGTATAGCACTTAAGTCGAAGCCATCCATACCGAACTCAGCCCAGCCTAACCTAACCAAACGTAACCAAACTAAACCTAACGTAGCACGACCACTATTGCTGGCCTCCCCAGAGTCGAGCACGGTACAGTAAAGCAGAGTAGGGCGCAGAAGTCCACCGAATAGCAGTGTATAGCACAAATGTCATGCCTGTCGTGTCCTCACCTAACCAACCATAACATAGCCAAATGTAACATGTCTC
>NW_016969946.1:0-872 GCF_001483705.2 Eufriesea mexicana
CAGAAATCCATAGAATCGCAGTGCGTAGCACAGTAGTCGAAGTTTCGCTGTCCTACCATAGCCACATGTAGCATAACCGAACGTAAGATAACTCAACCTAACGTTCGGTGGCCACTATTGCTTGCCCCTTTGGGGAAACGCACAAAATACTAGAGCACAGTAGAGAGCAGTAATCCACCGCATTGCAGTTTATAGCACAAGAGTGGAAGATACCCAAACCCAACGTGTCCTAACCTAACCTAACCGAAAGTAGCATAGCTCAACATAAGGTGCCGAGATTAGTGTTGCTGGCCTTCCCAGAGCCAAGCAGGGGATATTAGAACAATGTAGAGCACTTAAATCCATCGAATGACGGAGCACAGCGCAAAAGTCAGAGCTACAATATCCTAATATAGCCAAACGTATCATGGCCATAGGTAATTTGTCTCAAACTAACGTGCCTAAAATAATATTGCCTAAATGAACCAAACGTGCCGAGACAACCATTACTGGCCACCCCGCCGACGAGCGGGTTACTCTAGAACCGTGTGGGGCGCAGAAATCCAAAGAGCAGCATTGTAATAAATAAAAGTCAATGCTATCCTATCCGAACCTAACCAAACGTGACAAGAGCAAACGTATTCTGACTCAGCCTTACGTGCCGAGACCACTGTTGCTGTCCTCCCAGAGACAAGCAGAACATACAAAAGCATAGTAGATAGCAGAAATCCACCGAATTGCAGTGCATAGCATAAGAGTAAATGGTATTCTTTCCAAGCCAAGTCTACCCTGACCTAACCAAACGCAACATAACCCAACCAAACGTGACACGACCACTACTGCTGCCGTCACCAGACACAAGGAGAATTTGATAGAGCACAGCGGAGCAAAGG
>NW_016969947.1:0-710 GCF_001483705.2 Eufriesea mexicana
CGTGGTGAGCTATCTTTTTTGCATTAATAAGGAGGAAAAATTTCGGTGGCGTGCTATAGCCACTGCAGTGCTATAGTATCTGGCAGGAAAATATAGTTATATTGACAGTTTCGACTAATATCGGTGTGAACTAACTTTCTTGCATAAAGAAGGAGGAAAGATTATACTGGCGTGCCATAGCCATTGCAATGCTCTAGAATCTGGTTGGAAAATAAATGTATTAATATCATTTTCTTCTAATATCGTGGCGAGCTAACTTTCTTGCATAAATGAGAAGGCAAAATTCCATTGTCGTGCTATAGCCATTGCATTGCTATAGTATCTGATTTATTAATATTTTCGACTAATATTGTGGTGAGCTACCTTTCTTGCCTAAATAAGGCGGAAAGATTCCTTTGGCATGCTATAGCCATTGCATTGATAAAGTATCTGGCTGGAAAATCCAATTTTATTAACATTTTCTTCTAATATCGTGGTGAGCTAACTTTCTTGCTTAAACAAGGAGGAAGAATTCTGTTGGTGTGCTATTGCCATAGCAATGCTATAGAATCAGTCTGGGAGATTCAGTTTTATTCACAATTTCGACTAATGTCGTGGTGAGCTAACTTACCTGCATAAATAAGGAGGAAAAATTCCATTGCCTTGCTATAGCCATTGCAGTGCTATAGTATCGGCCTGGAAAATATAATTTTATTAACATTTTCGACTAA
>NW_016969948.1:0-205 GCF_001483705.2 Eufriesea mexicana
GCTAGCGCACCATGATACTAGACGAAAATGTCAATAAAATTGAAATTTCCAGCCAGATTCTATGGCATTGCAATTGTTATAGCTTGTCAATATTATCTTTCCTCCATGTTTATGCAAGAATGTTAGCTCACCACATTAGTCGAAAATGTCAATAAAATTGAACTTTCCAACCAGATTCTACTGCATTGCAATGGCTATAGCACTC
>NW_016969948.1:255-637 GCF_001483705.2 Eufriesea mexicana
CACGATAATAATGGAAAATGTCAATAAAATTGAACCGTCCAGCCCGATTCTGCAGCATTGCAATGGCTATAGCGCGCCAAAAGGAACTTTCCACCTTACTTATGCAAGGAAGTTGGCTCACCACGATATTAGTCCAAAATGTGAATAAAAGTGAATTTTCCATGAATATCCTATTGCATTGCTATGGCTATAGCACGCGAAAGGATCTTTCCCACATACTTATGCAAGGAAGCTAGCTCACACCGATATTAGTCGAAAATGTCAATAATATTGAACTTTCCAGCCCGATTCTGCAGCATTGCTATGGCTATAGCATACTAAAAGGATTTTCCCTCCTTACTTATGCAAGGAAGATGGCTTACCACGATATTAATCAAAAATG
>NW_016969949.1:0-2174 GCF_001483705.2 Eufriesea mexicana
TCCATACATCCATACAGATATACATCCATACATCCATACATCCATCCATCCATACATCCATACGCCCATACATACATGCACACATATATCCATCCATCCATCCATACATCCATCCACTCATACATCCATCCATCCATACATCCATACAGATCTACATCCATACGTCCATACATCCGTATATCCATACATTCGTACATCCATACATCCATTCATGCGTACATCCATACATTCGTACACCCATACGTCCATTCATCCATACATCGATACTTGCATAAATCCATACATTCTTACATCCATACATTCATACATACGTATATCCATAAATGCATAGATCCATACATCCACACATCCATACATCCATCCATCCATACATCCATCCATTCATACATCCAAACATTCATGCATCCATACATCCAAAAATCCATCCATCCAAACCTCCATCAATCCATACATCCATGAATCCATACATCCATACATATATACATCCATCCATTCATACAAGCATACATCCATCCATACATACATCCATACCTTAATTCATCCATTCACCAATTTTTCCTTACATCCATTCATCCGTAGATCCAACCATCCATACCTCAATTCATCCATACGTACATCAATCCATACGTCCATCAATCCATACATTCATCCACCAATACACCCATCCTTCCATACATCCATCCAGCCATGCAGCCACCCATCCATACATCCATCGATCCATACATCTATCCATCCATACATCCATCCATACATACATTCATGCATCCAAACATCCATATACAAATACTTCCATACATGCATCCCCTCATACATCCAACCATCCATACATCCATCGATCCATACATCCATCCACCCATACAACCACCCGCCCATCCATCCATCCATACATGCATCCGTACAGACATCAATACATACATCCATACATACACCAGTACATACATTCATACGTACATCCATACATCCACACATCCATACATCCATAAATCCACCCATCCATGCACTCATCCATCCATACGTACATGCATACAACCATGCATACCCCCATACACTCATCCATACATAAATACATAGATACATCCGTAAATGCGTCCATACATACATCCATGCATGCAGCCATCCATACATCCATCCACGAATACATCCATCCACCCATACATCCATGCAGATACACATACATACATCCATACATCCGCACATCCATACATTCGTACATCCATACATTCGTTCATCCATATATACATACATCCATACATCCATACATCCATACATCCATCCATCCATCCATACATCCATTCATCCGTACATCCACACATTCGTACACTCATACGTCCACTCATCCATACATCCATACATGCAAACATCCATACATTCTTACATCCATACATTCATACATACGTACATCCATACATGCATACACCCATACATCCATACATCCATACATACATCCAAACATCCATGCGTACATCCATGCATACATCCATACACTCATCCATACATGCATTCATACATTCATCCATTCTTCCGTCCATTCAGCCATACATTCGTCCCCCACACATCCATACATCCATTCCTCCGTACATCCATATATTCTTACATCCATACATCCATGCATACATACATCCGTACATGCATAACGGAAATACGGCCATACATTGATACATCCAAGCATACAAATGTCCATACGCTAGTACATCCATCCGTCCATACATCCATCCATCCATACGTCCATCCATTCATACATCCATACATCCACACATGCATACATCCATACATTCTTAAATCCATACATCCATTCAGACATACATCCATACATGTATACATCCATACATCCATACATCCGTCCATACATACATCCAACCATCCATACATCCATACATTCATACATCCATACATCCACAAATCCTTCCACCATACCTCCATCCATCCATACACGCTTCATTCCATACACCAATACATATATACATCCATACATACATACATCCAGACATCCATCCATACGTACATCCACCAATCCTTACCTCAATCCATTCATACATCCATTCATCCGTACATACATTAATCCGTACATCCGTCCATCCATACCTCATTCCATCCATACAACCATCCAGCCCTACGGCCATCAATCCATACATTCATCCATCCATACACCCATCCTACCATACATCCATCCAGCC
>NW_016969950.1:0-583 GCF_001483705.2 Eufriesea mexicana
GCTTTGATCATTCTTGAGTTCTTATAGAATTGAAATCAACCGTCAACAGAAGAATTGAACGGATACTGTCCATGTCCTGTACAAACGTCTGTAAATTTCTCCAGCAATAGATGCTGGATCCAATGGCATTTCTGTATCTGTTGAAGAACTGTGATGTTCAGAGGACAGATTAATACAATGTCTACAGTATTGTGAAGATGGCTATACTCAGTACCGTAAATGGCTCTAGACACATCCGTAACATACCTAGAATGGCGGTGGAATGTAAATAATCATTGTACAAATTATTCCAACGCCCACGTTACTATGACGATGGCTGTACTCATTCCAACTATGTCAATAGTTAACACCTCGAGTCGTAACGGAACTATAATCAGTAATATTTCGAGGCGTAACCGATCTGTCTTCTTTCATTCTAGAATTGCTTTATAAAATAAGTCGTCATTGAAATTAATACAACTGCTGGTGTGGCCTTTTGGTGGATGCACTAAATACCGTATTGTCAATTGTATATATCACACTCCATATCCGCTGTATACATTGATTGTTCTTTAATTGCTTTGGAATTTAAGTCGTCAATGAA
>NW_016969951.1:0-873 GCF_001483705.2 Eufriesea mexicana
CGACACGTTAGGTTGAGCTAGGGTAAGTTTGGTTATGTTGGATAACGCTAATTTCGGTTAGGACAGCTTTGACTTTCGTACTACAAGCTGTTATTCGGTGGATTTCGGCGCTCTACTGCGCCCTACGATATTATGCTTGGCCCTGGTTAGGCTAGCAATAGTGGATTCGGCTCGCTGGGTGGAGGGAGGACACGTTTGCTTGTGTCACGTTGGGCTCGATTAGGACACGTTATCCATGACCTCTGTGCTATAAACAGCTATTCGGAGGATTTCTGCTTTCTTCTGTGTTCTGAGAAGTTCTGCTTGGCTGGAGAGGCCAGCAATATTGTTCTCTTCGCGCTATGCTTGGCTACACTACGTTTGGATAGGTTAGATTAGGCCAAATGAGGTTAGTCTGTGTTCCACTTTTGTGCTGTGCACAGCAATGCGGACGATTTCTGCATTCTGCTGTGCTCTAGTATATTCTGCGTGGCTGTGGGGAGGCCAGAAATGGTGGTCTCGGCGCGCTAGGCTGAGGTATGTTACGCTTCGTTAGGTTATGTTAGAAAGTCTGGTTGGGATTTCCTTGTCTTTTGTGCTATACACTTCTATTCGGTGGTATTCTGCGCTCTACATTGCTCTATTATGCCATGCTCATCGCAGGGGGAGGGGGTGTGAAATAGTGGTCGCTGCACGTTACGTTGGTTTATGTTACGTTCGGTTAGTATAGGCTACGTCAAGTTTGATTGAGATAGCCCTGACTTTCGTGCTACACACAATTATTAGCACACAATTATTCTGAGGATTTCAGTGATCTACTGTAGCCTACTGTATTCTGCCTGGCTCAACGAATTCGATCAACAGCGTTCCCGGCAGGTTCTGTTGAGCTAGACT
>NW_016969952.1:0-208 GCF_001483705.2 Eufriesea mexicana
ACTTTTTCGACTAATATTGTGGTGGGCATTCTTTTCTGCCTAAACAACGAGGTAAGATCCCATAGGGTTGCTGTAGCCATTGCATTGCAATAGAATCTGAATGAAAAGTCCAATTTTATCGACATTTTCGTCCAATATTGTGGAGAGCAATGCTTTCTGCTTAAATACGAAGGAAAGATTCTATTGCTTTGCTACAGCCAGTGCATTG
>NW_016969952.1:352-943 GCF_001483705.2 Eufriesea mexicana
CGGAAAACTCAATCTTATTGACATTTCCGCCTAATATTGCTGTGAGCAAGCCTTTCTATGTAAAGAAGGTGTGAAAGATTCCATTGTGTTGCTATAGCTATTGCATTGCAATAGAGTCTGCCTGAAAAGTCCAATTCCATTGACATTTTCGACTAATATTGCGGTGAGCAAACTTTTCGGCATAAATAAGGAGGAAGGATTCTATTGGCTTGCTATAGCCGTGGCATTGCAATAGAATCTGAGTGAAAAGTTCAATTCCAATGATATTTTCGACTACTGTCGTGGTGAGCATGCTTTTCTGCATTATTCTGCATTTATCAGAAGGAAAGATCCTGTTGGTTTGCTATGGCCATCGCATTGCAACAGAATCTGTCAGAAAAGATCAATTCTATCGACATTTTCGACTAATATCATGTTGAGTAAACTTTTCTGCACAAATATGGGGCGAAGATTCCATTGCTTTGCTGTAGACATAGCTTTGCATTAGGTACTGCCCGGGAAACTCAATCTTATTGACATTTTCGTCTCATATTGCGGTGAGCGAACCTTTCTGCGTAAATAAGGTGGAAAGATTCAATCGGTTTGCTATAG
>NW_016969953.1:0-502 GCF_001483705.2 Eufriesea mexicana
GCACATTAGAGCGCTGAAATCCACTGAATAACAGAGTATGCCACGAAAGCCGAATCTATCCAAACGTAACCAAAGCAAACATAACCTAACCAAACGTAGCGTAAGCCAATCCATCGTGCCGGGACCAATATCACTGTCATGCCTAGAGGCGAGCAGAGTACAGTGGAGCAATGTGGATCGTTGTAGCCCACCTAATAGCAGCGCAAAGCGCATAGCTCAAAAGTCATATCTATCCCGTCCTAACCTATCCAATCGTAACATTAACAAACGGAACCAAACTATACCTAACGTGCGGCCACCAATTTTGCTGGCCTCCCGAGGGCGAAACAGAACAAATTAGCGGCGAGTGGAGCGCAGAAATCCACGGAGCCCAGGTCTACAGTAGAAAAGTCAAAGACACCCAAGCCCAACCCTCGCTAACATAGCCTAGCCTGACATTAAAAGCCCAACATATCATGCCGCGACCACAATTGCTTTCCTTCGCAGGGCCATGGAGATTAGA
>NW_016969954.1:0-751 GCF_001483705.2 Eufriesea mexicana
AGGGGAGGGTAGAACGCAGAAATCCATAGAATCTCATCGTATATCAGAAAAGCCAAAGCTACCCAAGCCAAACCCATACCAACAGAGAATAGCCAAACATAGTCTAACTCAACATAACTTGTCGCGAACGCAAATGCTGCCATCCCGAAAGGCAAGCAGGACACACTAGAGTAGGGCTGATCTCAGAAATCTGCCGATTGGCAGTGCACAGCTCGAAAGTAATATCTACCCGAGCCGCACTTATCCCAAACCGTCTAACCGAACCAAATCTGACGCAAAATTACGAGGCGAGACCACTATTGCTGGCCCTCCCAAGTCCAAGCTGAAAGTAATTGATCTCTGTTGGGCGCAGAAATCCGATAAATGCAGAGAATGGCACTAAAGCCAGAGCTATCCTCTCCTACCATAACCAAACGTAACATAACTCAACCTATCGTGCCGAGACCACAATTGAAGGACTCCCCGGAAACAAGCTGAGGTTATTAGAGCACTGTAAGATTGTAAGTCGCAGAAGTCAATCTAAAAACAGACTATTACGCTAAAGTCAAAGCTATACATTCCTATTCAAGCCAATCGTGACATAACGAAAAGCGACACAACTCAAACCAAAGAGCCTATACCACTATTGCTGGCTTTCCCAGATCCAAGCTGTAAATATTAGTGGAAAGGAGAACGCGGAAATCGGCGATATCACTGCTTATATCAGAGGAGTCATAGCTACTTGAGCCTAACCCACGCCGAAAGGTCATAG
>NW_016969955.1:0-290 GCF_001483705.2 Eufriesea mexicana
AGTTGAAGATGCCCTAACCTAACCTGACCTATACCTAACCTAACCGAACGCAGCGTAACTCAGGGTGACGTGCTCCGCGCACAGCTAATGGCATCCCATCGAAAAGCGGTATATAACACGAAAGTCAAAGCCACACCAACCAAGCCTACCATAACCTTACCCAACGTAACGTGCCAAGGCCTCTATTGCCCGCCTTGCCAGATTCGAGCAGAGAGGAGTAGAGTAACGTAGAGCGAATACATCCACCGTATAACAACGTGTAGCACAAGACTCAAGGCTGTCGTTCCCAA
>NW_016969956.1:0-851 GCF_001483705.2 Eufriesea mexicana
AGTTGAAGATGCCCTAACCTAACCTGACCTATACCTAACCTAACCGAACGCAGCGTAACTCAGAGTGATGTGCTCCGCGCACAGCTGAT
Source organism: Eufriesea mexicana (assembly GCF_001483705.2). Lineage (NCBI taxonomy): Eukaryota > Metazoa > Arthropoda > Insecta > Hymenoptera > Apidae > Eufriesea > Eufriesea mexicana. Next base: position 90 of record NW_016969956.1, read on the forward strand.
GGCATCCCATCGAAAAGCGGTATATAACACGAAAGTCAAAGCCACACCAACCAAGCCTACCATAACCTTACCCAACGTAACGTGCCAAGGACTCTATTGCCCGCCTTCCCAGATTCGAGCAGAGAGGAGTAGAGTAATGTAGAGCGAATACATCCACCGTATAACAACGTGTAGCACAAGACTCAAGGCTGTCGTTCCCAAACCTAGCCAAACGTGACATGAACGTACGCAACTTTTCCCAACGAAAGGCGCCGACACCACTATTGCTGGCCTCCACAGAGCCCAGCAGAATATACTAGAGCACAGTAGAGCTCAGAAATCCGAGTCATTGCAGCGTAAAGCACAAAAGTCACATCCCAACCGTATATGACATTAACTTACGGAACGAAAGGAAGCATGGCTCAACATATCCTGTCGCGGCCACTGTTGCTGGCATCCCCAGAGCCAAGCAGAATATAGTAGAGCAACGTAGATCATAGGAATCAGCCGAAAATCAGTGTAGAGCGCGAAAGTCGTAGCTATCCTGACCAAGCAGAACCAAACCTCCACTAACCAAACAGAACCTAACACAACCTAATGTGCCACGATATCCATTGCTCGCTTCCAAGAGCCCAGTAGATTGTAGTAGAGCAATGTAGAGAACATAAATCCACCGAATGGCAGTGCATAGCACAAAAGTCAGAGAAACATTAAGAAGCCTTCCTAACCTAACCTAACGAAGCGTAACCGAAAACAACCTAGCGTGCCGGTTCCATTACCAGC
>NW_016969957.1:0-618 GCF_001483705.2 Eufriesea mexicana
TGCTATTCCCATTGCAATGCCAAAGAATCTGAATGGAAAAATCAATTTTATTGACATTACCTATCAATATCGTGGTGAGTTAACTTTCTTGCACGAATAAGGAGGAAAGATTCTATTGGCATGCTTTAGGTATTACAATGCTATAGAGTCGTCCTGAAAAATACAATTTTATTGTCATTTTCGACTAATATCATGGTGAGCTAACTTTCTTGCAAAAACATGGATGGAAAGGTTCTACTGGCGAGCTATAGCCACTGCAACGCTATAGAATCTGACTGGAAATTTCAATTTTATTAACATTTTCGACTAATATCATGGTGAGCTGCCTTTATTGCTTAAACAAGGATGAATGATCCTCTTGGCGTGCTATAACCATTGCAATGCCAAAGAATCTGGATAGAAAAATCAATTTTATTGACATTTTCGACTAATATGGTGGTGAGCAAGCTTTCTTCCATGAAATAGTAGGAGAGATTCTGTTGGCAACGCATGCTATAGGCATTGCAGTGCTATAGAATGCGGTTGGAAAATTCAATTTTATTTACATTTTCGACAAATATCGTGGTGAGCCAACATCCTTGCATAAGCAAGGAGGAAAGATCCTTTTGGCGTGCTATA
>NW_016969958.1:0-572 GCF_001483705.2 Eufriesea mexicana
CTGAAGAATATAGGTCGCCAATGAAATAACCATTCAAATGGCTGCAGGACTGTAATGACGGCTATACTCAGTACTCTATTGGCATGCGTCGATGCCTCCAGCTTCAATTGTTCTATCCGGTGAGCATTTTAGAACTGCTATACCGTTTAATTCATGACTGAACAGATTAAACAATTGTCCACAGTGCTCTGTTGGCGAATGTACAACACACCGTATAGACAATTACAAATAACTCTAGCCATAACCGTACCGTACGTTGATAATTCTAGACTTGCTTCGGAATTTACATCATCACTGAACAGGTAAATGCAATTCCAACACTGTTCTGTTGATGGACGTGCTAAGAACCTTACATACATTTATCAATATCTATAGCTATGACCGTAAAATACACAGAGTATTCTATACCTGCTTTGGAATTTACAATATAAGGGAACAAATTAAAATCCGGCGGCTACGGTACGGTGATTATGCCTGTACCCTCTACTGTATCGAGAACTGTTTGTATTTCGAGCGATAACGGGTTTGATATTCTACAATTTAAATAGTATTTTAGTCATCACTGGCCATAT
>NW_016969959.1:0-574 GCF_001483705.2 Eufriesea mexicana
ATTAGTCGAAAATGTCAATAAAATTGAATTTTCCGGCCCGATTTTACAGTATTGCAATGGATACAGCACGCCAAAAGGATCTTTCCACCATACTTACGCAAGGAAGCTTGCTCACCACGATAGTAGTCGAAAATACAATAAAATTGAAATTTCCAGCCTGATTCTGCAGCATTGCAATGGCTATTGCAGGCCAAAAGTATCTTTCCTCCTTACTTATGCAAGGAAGATAGCTCACCACGATATTAGACGAAAATGATGATGAAATTGGGCTTTCCATCCCGATTCTGCAGCATTGCAATGGCTATTGCAGGCCAAAAGTATCTTTCCTCCTTACTTATGCAAGAAAGTCACCTCCCCACGATATTAATCGAAAACGTCAGTAAAATTGAATTTTCCAGGCATATTCTACAGCATTGCAATGGCTGTAGCACTCCAAAAGGGTCTTTCCTCCATACTTATGGAAGGAAGATAGCTCACCACGATATTAGACGAAAATGATGATGAAATTGGGCTTTCCATCCCGATTCTGCAGCATTGCAATGGCTATTGCAGGCCAAAAGTATCTTTCCTCCTT
>NW_016969960.1:0-566 GCF_001483705.2 Eufriesea mexicana
GTGAGCCAGCTTCCTTGCATAAGTATGCAGGAGAGCTCCTTGTGGCGTGCTGTAGCCATTGCATTTCTGTAGAATGTGGCCGGAAATTTCAATTTTATTAACATTTTCGGCTAATATCGTGGTGAGATACCTTTCTTGCATAAACAAGGGGGAGAGATTATATTAGCAAGTTATAACCATTGCAATGGTATAGAATCTGGCTGGAAAATTCTATTTTATTGACATTTTCGATTCATATCGTGGTGAGCTAACTTTCTTGCATAAACAAGGAGGAAAGATTGTATTGGCAAGCTATAACCATTGCAACACCGTAGAATCTGGCCGGGAAATTCAATTTTATTGACATTTTCGAATAATATTGTGGTGCGCTACTTTTCTTGCATAAATGAGGAGGAAAGATACTTTTGGCGTGCTATAACCATTGCAATGATACAGAATGTGCCTGGCAGATTCAATTTTATTGACAATTTTAATGGAATTTTCGACTAATATCATGGTTAACGACCTTTCTTGAGTAAATAAGGCGGAAAGATTCTATTGGCGTGCTATTGCCATTGGAATGCCAA
>NW_016969961.1:0-2924 GCF_001483705.2 Eufriesea mexicana
TACATCCACCATGCCACACATCCAACCATCCATACATCCTACCATCCGTACCTCCAACCGCCGATGAATACATCCATTCATACATCCATACATACATCCATTCAATCATCTTTAACTACATCCACGCATACATTCATACAATCATCCATACATGCATCCATACATCCATACAGCCATCCATCCATCCATGTATCCCTTCATCCACCCATCCATCCATCCACACTTCCTTCCATCCACCCCTCCATTCATCCACCCACACATCCATACGTACATACATCCACGCAACCATACATCTGTCCACCCAAACATACATACATCAATATATCCATCCATCCATGCATAAATCCATCCATAAATGCATCCATCGAAACATCCATACATATATGCATACATACATCCAAACATACGTAAATCCGTCGATCCATCCCTGAATCCTTCGACTGAAACACCCATACATACAGCCCGCCATCCAAACAACCATGCATCCATACATCCATACATCCATAAATCCATCCATTCGTAGTTCCATCTTTCGGTACATACATCCACGCAAACATCCATACATATATACACCCATACATATATACACCCATACAAACATCCATACATACATCCACGTAGACATCCATACATACATCCACTCATCTGTTCATCCAACCATCCATTCATCCACCCACACACCCGTACATCCACGCATCCGTAGATCCATCCATCCACACATCCATACATCCTCGCATCCATACATCCATAAATACTACCATCCGTACTTTCATCCATCGATCCATCCATCCATCCATACGTCCATACATATATGCATACATACATCCAAACATACGTAAATCCGTCGATCCATACCTGAATCCTTCCATTGATCCACACATACATACAGCCCGCCATCCACACATCCATGCATCCATACATCCATACATCCATACATTCATCCATACACACATCATTAACTACACCCATACATTCATTCATACATACAGCCATACATTCTTCCATCCATCCACACCTCCATGCATCCATACATCCATCGATCCATACATACATCCATCCATACATCCATTCACCAATCCATCCATCCTTCTATACGTCCATACATACATCAATGCATACATCCATACGTACAATCATACATTCATTTATACATACTTCCATACATACATCTACAGATACATCCATACATACATCCATACATACACCCATACCCTCATCCATATATACATCCATAGATACATACGCACATACATCCATACATACATCCATCCACCCATCCATGCATACAGCCGTACATTCGCCCTTCCATACACGCATCCATAGATCCATCGATCCTTCTACCCATGCATAAATCCATCCAACCGTACATCCATCCATCCGTACATTCGTACATATATACATTCATACATCCATACAACCGTACATAAATCCATCCATACCACAATCCAATCACACATCCATCCATCCATACAGCCATCCATCCATACATACATACATTCATTCATCCATACATCCATAAATCTATCCACCCATACCTCCATCCATCCATAGATCCATCGATCCATACATCCATACATATATACATCCATCGATTCATACATTCATTCATCCATCCATACATACATCCATCCACCATTCCATCCACCCATCCATACATCCATACATACATCAATACATACACGCGTACATACACCCATAAATCCTTACCTCCATACATCCGTCCATCCATACCTACATCCATCCATACATCCATACATACACACATCCATACATCCATTCATCTGACCAACCATACAACCACCCATCCATACATACATCCATACGCACATCCATCCATCCATGCATACACCCATACACACATCCAAACATACATCCATCCATACATCCATACATACATCCATACACACATCCATACATACATCCATGGATATATCCATACATACATCCGTCATCCATCCATACATCCATCCATACATGGATCCATACATTCGCCCTTCCATCAATCCATGCATCCGTTCGTCCACCCATGCCTTCACCCACTCATCAGTACATCCAACCATCCATTCATCAACCCGCACACCCATACAGACACACATCTATCCTTCCATACGTCCATCCGTCCATACATCATCCCGTCCACACATCCATCGATCGATACGTACATCCATCCATACATCCATCCATCCATACATCCAACCATCCATACACCCATCGATCCATACATCCATTAATAATCCATCCATGCATCCATCCATACATTTATACATACACCAATACATAGATCCATACAGACACATACACATTCGTCCATAAATACATCCATACACACATATTTCCATACATCCATCCATACATATATACATACGTCCATACAAACGACCATACATACACCCATTGATACATACTTCCATCCATACAGCGATCCATCCATTCACCCATCCACCCATACATCCATCCTTCCATACACCCATCCATCCATACAGCCACCCTTCCATACATCCATCGAACCATACATACATCCATCCATACATCCATCCAACAATCCATGCATCCATCCTTACATACATACATACATCAATACATACATACATCTATACATACATCCATACATATATACATCCATTCATCCACACATCCGTACATCCATACTTCCGTACATCAATACATCCATACATCCATACATCCATACACCCATACATCCATACATTCCTACATATACACATCCATACATCCGTACATCCGTACACCCGTCCATCCATACCTCAATCCACCCATATATGTATCCATCCATACATCCATCCACCGACGCGGCCATCCATCCATACACTCATACATACATCAATACATACATCCATATATGTACCCATACATATATCCATCCATAGATTAATACATACACCCTCACATACATCAATACATACATC
>NW_016969962.1:0-1868 GCF_001483705.2 Eufriesea mexicana
TAGGAAAGTCTACTCCGACGCTTGTGCTATACACTGCTATTCGGCGGATTACTTTCGCTCTACCTAGCTCTAATTTGCTCTGCTTGGCTCTGGGGAGGCCAGTGACAGTGGTCTCACGACGTTAGCTTTGTCACGCTTCGTTTCGTGGAGATAGGTAAGGAAGGTTTGGATAGGATTACTTCGACTTTTGTGCTAAACACTGCTAGTCTGTTGATTCCTGCGCTCTATACTGCCGTACAATACTCTGCACGATCCCTTGGAGGCGAGCAATAGCGGTCGCCGAACGTTAGGCTGAGTTATGTTACGCTTGGTTAGGATAGGCTATGTTAAGTTTGGTTAGGGTAGCTTTGACTTTCGTGCCATGCACTGCTATTCGGAGGATTTCTGTGATCTACTGTGCTCTCCTACCTTCTGCTTTGCTCTGGGGAGGCCAGGAGCGGTGGTCGCGGCACGTTATGTTGAGATATGGTACACTACTCTTGGATAGGTTTGGTCACGTTAGGATTGGATATCTTCGGCACTTGCGCTATACACTGCCATGGGGTGCATTTCAGCGCTCAACGTTGCTCTACTTTCCTCTGCTGTGCTCTGGGGGGGGGAAGCAATTGCAGTTGCGGCACGTTATGTTGAGTTAGAATACGTTTGGCTTGGTTATGTTGGGTTAAGCTTGGGAAGGTTAGCTTTGACTTTCGTACTGTACACTGTTATTCAGTGGATTTCTGTGGTCTACTGTGCTCAACTACATTCTGCTAGACTATGGGGATACCGGGGTCATTGGTCACGGGACGTTATATTTGGTTAGGCCACGTACGGTTAGGCATGGTTAGGCCAGGTTGTGCTAGGTTATCAACCGCTTTTGCGCCAATCACTGCGATGCGGTGAATTTCTACGAGCTACTGTGCTCTAGTAAATTCCGTTAGTTTTTATGCACGCTAGCAAAAACTGTCCCGTCGTGTTAGGCTGTGTTATGCTCCGTTTGGATGTTACGTTTGTCTAGGTTAGGATATGCTTATTTGGCTTTTGTGCTGTACACTGCCATTCGGTGGATTTTCTGCGCCCTACATTGCACTAATATGCTCTGCTTGGCTCTGGATATGCCAGCAATGTCGGCCTCTACGCGTTATGTTTGGTTATGATGCGTAATAGTCGCGTCGGCACGGTAGGTTAAATTATGTTACGTCTCGTTTCGTTCGGTTAGGAAGGCTCGGTTCGTATTTCTTTGACTTCTGTGCTTGACACTGCTATTCGGCGGATTCCTTCGCTCTTCATTGCTCTACTATACACTGTACGGTTCTGGGGAGGCGAGGAATAGTGGTCGCGGCAAGGTAGGCTGTGTTCGGCTATGTTCTGCTGATATGGGTTAGGCTTGGGTAGCTTTGGCTTTTCAGATATACACTGCGATCCTATGGATCTCTGCGTTCTATTCTCCACTAATGTCTTCCATTCGGCTCTGGGGTGGCCAGCAATTGTTGTCGCGGTAGTTCGGGTATAGGTAGGTTACGTTCGGTTATGTTACGATCGGCTTTGTTAGGAGAGGTTGGCTCCGGCCTTGGTGATACAGTCTGCCATTATCTCTATTTCTGCTCCCCACTGTGCTATAATATTTTCAGCTTGGCTTTGGGAAAGCCAGCAATATTGGGCTATGCAGGTTCCGATGAGTTACGCTTCGTTCGGTTATGTTACGATTGGTTTGGTTAGGAGAGGATATCTTTGACTTTAGCGCCATAGTCCGCTATGAGGTGGATTTCTGCGCTCTACAGTGATCTAATATTTCGGGCTTGGCTCCGGGAGGGTCAGCAGAAGTTGTCGCGGTGCGTTTGGCTGAGTTAGCTTACGTTTGGTTATGTTACGATTGGTTCGGTTAGGAG
>NW_016969963.1:0-562 GCF_001483705.2 Eufriesea mexicana
GCTTGGTTTGGTTAGGTTTGGCTATGTTTGGTTAGGATGGCTCTGACTTTTGTGCTATAAAATTCTATTTGGAGCACTTCTGCGCTATACTGTGTTCTAGTACACCCTGCTCGAATCTGGTGAGGCCAGTAATGGCAGTGTGCCACGACATGTTATGCTCGGTTGCGATTGGTTATGTTATGTTTGTGCAGATTAGGTATGGATCGCTCTTACTTTCTTGGCACACACTGCTATTCGGTGGATTTCTGCACACTGCTCAACTCTACTGCACTCTGCTCGACGCTGTGGAGGTCAGCAATAGTGGTCGCTGCACGTTAAGTTGAGTTAGGTTATTTCGTTTGGTCATGCTACGGTTGGTGAAGTTATGGGAGGATAGCTTTGATTTTTGTGCTATACACTGCCATTCAGCGCGTTTCTGCACTCTAGTGTGCTCTGGAGCATCCTGACGCGCCCACTATTGCTGGCCACCCTAGAGCCAGGCAGAACACATTAGTAGAGGGTAGAACGCAGGAGTTCTCGCAATCGCAGTGTGCACCAGGAAAGTCATAGCAACCCAAGCCTA
>NW_016969964.1:0-256 GCF_001483705.2 Eufriesea mexicana
CTAGGTTTGGTTATGTTACGTTTGCCTGTGTTAAGATAGCGGTGACTTCGTCTTTCTTCGGTGTATTCCTGCCATCTACTGCGCTCCACTCTGTTCAGCTTGGCCCTGTGGAAGCCAGCAATACTGGTCGCGGCACGTTCGGTAGAGTTTGGTTAGATTTGGCACTGTTGCGATTGGTTAGGTTAGTACAGTATAGCTATGGCTTTTGCGACATACACTGCTATTCGGTGGATTTCTGCGCTCTATTGTGCTCTAC
>NW_016969965.1:0-532 GCF_001483705.2 Eufriesea mexicana
TCAACCAATGGCAAATATAGCCACCTACTTGCCAGAGAATAAGTCTATTCAAAATCTATAAGCTGTCATAGCTTGGAGATTAGGTCTCCTAACGCCTTCAATCCAATGGCAAGTACTGACATCTACTTGCCAGAGAATAGGTCTATTCAAAATCTATAACCTGTTATAGCTTGCTGAATACATCGCCTAACGCATTCAATCCAATGGCAAGTAAAGCCATCTACTTGCCAGAGAATAGGTTTATCCAATGTCTATAACCTGTTATATCATGGTGAATAGATCGCCTAACGCATTCAATCCAATGGCAAGTACAGCCATCTACTTGCCAGAGAATAGGCCTATTCAATATCTATAATCTGTTATAGCTTGGTGAATACATCGCCTCACGCCTTCAAACCAATGGCAAATACAGCCATCTTCTTGCCAGAGAAGAGGTCAATTCAAAATCTATAATCTGTTATACCTTGGCGAGCAGGTCGCCTAACGCCTTCAATCCAATGGCAAGTACAGCCATCTACTTGCCAGAGAATAG
>NW_016969966.1:0-553 GCF_001483705.2 Eufriesea mexicana
CAGCAATCGTGGTGTAAGCGCGTTAGGCTGTGCTATGTTCATCTGGCTTTGTTTCGTTTTGTATCGCTAGGATTTCGAAACTGCGTCCTCTGCACTACACACTGCTATTCGGAGGATTTCAAGGCTCTACATAGCTATGCAATGCTCTACTCTACTCTGGGGAGGACAGTAATAGTGGTCTCGGCACGTTAGCTTGTATAAGGCTACGTTTGGGTAGGTTACGTTCGCATGGGTTAGGTGGTGATAACTTTGACCTTTCTGCCATACACTAATACACTGCCATCCTGTTGACTACTGCGCTCCACTTTCCTCTAATATGTTCAGCTTGGCGATGGAGAGGCCAGTAGTAGTGGTCTCGGCACGTTAGGTTGGGGCTTGCTACGTTCGTTTAGGTTCCCATCGGCTAGTTTAGGAGAAGATCGCTTTGACCATTGTGCTATGCGCCGCCATTCGGCGGATTCCTGCAATCTAGTGCGCTCTAATATGATCACCCCGTCTCTGGGTAGGGAAGCAATAGTGGTATCAGCGCGTTATGTTGTGTGAGGCTACGTAG
>NW_016969967.1:0-509 GCF_001483705.2 Eufriesea mexicana
TAACAGATTTTAGATTTTGAATAGACCTATTATCTGGCATGTAGATGGCTGTACTTGCCATTGTATTGAAGGCGTTAGGCAGTCCGTCATATACAAATCCATATATCCAAACATCCCTACATCCGTCCATCCATACCTCAATCCATTCATACATCCACTCATCCATACAGCCATCCATCCATACGTCCATCTATCCATGCATTCATACACACATCAACACATAGATACATACATACATACATAAATTCAACCACACATCATTCCATACATACATTCTTGCATACATCCATACATACATCCGTACATACTTCCATACAAACGTCCATACATACATCCATGCATACATCCATACATACACCCATACAAACATCCATACATACATCGAATAATACATCCATTTATACATACATACATACATCCAACATACATACATCCATGCATACATACATTCATACACCTTCACATACATCCATACATTCGTTCATCCGTCCATCCACACATCCGCCCGC
>NW_016969968.1:0-877 GCF_001483705.2 Eufriesea mexicana
ACATTAGAGCGCAGAAACTCACCGAATGGCACTGAAAAGCACAAGAAGGCGATGGTGACTGACTTAACCTAGCCAAACGTAACAAAACCGAACGCAATTTAACACAACCTAACGTGCCGCGAACGCCACTTCACGCCTCCACAGCGTCGAGCAGAGTATAGTACTGCAATGTAGAGCGCAGGAATCCACCGAATTGCTGTGCATGTTACAAACGACGTGGATATCACAGCCCACACTGGCCTAACCTAACATAACCAGACGTAACATAACTTAACCTAACGTGCCTCGACCACTATTCATGACCACCGCAGAGCCAAGTAGAATAAATTAGAGCCCAGTGGACGGCAGTAATCCACCGTACAGCAGTGAGAGGCGCAAAAGCATAAGCTATTCTCTCGTAACAAAACCACACTTGTCACATGAAAACGAAGCCCAGCCAAACCTAACGCGCCTAGAACACTACTGCTGGCCTCCGCAAAGCCGAGCGGAATATATGGATGCAGAGCAGAGCGCAGAAATCCACCGCATTGCAGCGTATACCACAATAGTCAAACATACCCTAACCTAACCAGGCCTAACCTAACCTAACCAGACGTAACATATCTCAGTGTAACGTGCCGGGATCACTAGGCCTGCCCCCCCCCCCAACAAGCAGAAGGTATTAGAACACAGTAAAACTCAGAAATCGGCGGACAGCAGTGTACAGCGCAAAAGCCTAAACTATCCTATCCTAACCTCAACAAACATACCATGACCGAACGTAGCAGAGCTCAATCTAACGTGCCCACGCCACTATTGCTGGCCTCCCCAGAGCCAAGCAGAACATACCAGAGCACAGTATAGCGCCGAAATCCACCGCATTGCAATGAAGAGCACA
>NW_016969969.1:0-825 GCF_001483705.2 Eufriesea mexicana
TTATGTTAGGTTCGGAGAGGTGATGTTTGGTTAGGTAGGTTACGCTAGGTTCTGTGAAATTAGTTTCGGTTAGGTTTGGATATGTTTGGTTACGTTAGGTTAGGTTAGGTTAGGTGAGTTTAGATTAGGTCGGGTTAGGTTAGGTTAGGTTGGCTTGGGTTCGTTGGATTCGGTTGGCTTAGGTTAGGTTAGGTTTCGTTAATTTAGATTAGGTAAGGTTAGGTTGTGTTACGTTACGTAAGGTTTGGTTCGGGTCGGTTGGGTTAGGTTAGGTAAGGTTATGTCGGGTTAGGTCAGGATGGGTTAGGTTAGGTAGGGTTACGTTATGTCGGTCTAGGTTAGGTTAGGCCGCGTTACGTTAGGTTAGGTTGGGTTTAGTTAGGTTAGGTTGGGTTGGGTTGGGTTCGGTTGGGTTGAGTTGGGTTGGGTTCGGTTAGGTTAGGATAGGATAGGTTAGGTTAGGTTAGGTTAGGTTAGGTTAGGTTAGGTTAGGTTAGGTCAGGTTAGGCCGGGTTAGGTTAGGTTAGGTTACGTTTGGTTAGGTTAGGTTGGGTTGGGTTGGATTCGATTGGGTTGGGTTTGGTTGAGTTCGGTTGGGTTGGGTACGCTTAGGTTAGGCTAGTCAAGGTTATGTTTGGTTAGGTTACGTTAATTAAGGTTATGTTATGTTAGGTTAGGTTACGTTACGTTAGGTTAGGTTCGGGTTGGTTAGGTTAGGCTAGGCTATGTCGGGTTAGGTGAGGATGGAGATTACGTTAGTTCGCTTGGGTTAGGTTAGGCCGTGTTAGGTTAGGTTAGGTTAGGTTAGGTTACGTTAGGTTAGGT
>NW_016969970.1:0-727 GCF_001483705.2 Eufriesea mexicana
CGTAATTAGTCATATTACAAACACGCTTATTTCGTGTTATTTATACACTGGATGTGACAGTGACATTTTTGTGTACAATTATTACCAACAGTCTTAAAAGATCTATAATAAATATGAAAATTACATTGAATTTTATTGAAAATTTATCATTTTTTTAAAAAGATGTATGCAATTATTTATTTTTCATTTTCTTTATTTCTTGTCCTCATTTTCGAATTTTTTATATGATTCTGAAATTTGTATGTAGTTACTGTAAATGTGAATAGAAGCAGAGAGTCTATGAAAAATCTACTATTTATCACACTTACTTATGTTTCCAGTTCTAACCTGTGTTACCAACCAATTTTCATCAATAAAGTTTTGATAAAGATGTTTCGCAAAATCAGTATATTATCGAAATTGTTGAATCATCTTGCTAGACAGCAATTGATACATTATTTCCTTATCACAAATCTGTAAATTACTATTTTCGTCTTTCATTGATGCGATTTTTACATATTTAATCACGTAAAGATGTATACAATTATTTATTTTTCATTTTCTTTATTTCTTGTCCTCATTTTCGAATTTTTTTATATAATTCTGAAATTTGTATGTAGTTACTGTAAATGTGAATAGAAGTAGAAAGTGTATGAAAAATCTACTATTTATCACACTTACTTAAGTTTCCAGTTCTGACCTGTGTTACCAACCAATTTTCATCAATAAAGTTTTGATAAAGATGTTT
>NW_016969971.1:0-967 GCF_001483705.2 Eufriesea mexicana
GCCGAACGTTATCTATCATAACCAACATGCCGAGACCACTATTCCTGGCCTCCCGAAAACGAACCAAAACCTACCAGGGCACAGTAAAGCGCAGTAGTCCGCCCAACAACCGTCTATACCACGAAAGTCAAATCCATCCAAAGCTAACCCAAGCTAACTTTACGTAGCCAAACGAGGCCTTACTAAAACTAACGGACCGAGACCACTATTAGTGTGCTTCTCAGAGCCGAGCAGAGTATTGTAGCGCAATGTAGCCAGTAGATACACAAGGAATAGCGGTGTATAGCACAAAAGTCGAAGCTATCATATCCTGACCAAACCTTACCAAACCATACCTAAACAAACGTAACCCAATACAAACAAACGTGCCGCAACCACTGTTGCTGATCTCCGCAGAGAGAAGTGGAAACTAGTAGAGCAACTCCGAGCGCAGGTATCGAAAGAATAGCAGTGTATGGCACAAAAGTCGGAGCCAACCCATCCAAACTTAACCTAACCTAACCTAACCGAACGTAACGTAACTCGACCAAAGGTGCAACGACAGTTACTGCTGGCCACGCCGGAGACAAGCAGATGCTAGCAGAGCAATGCAGTGCAAAGATATCGAACGAAAGGCAGTGTACAGCACGAAAGTCAAAGCTATCCTGACAAAACATACCCTAACTTCGCCGAGCCAAGCGTAAAATATCTCAACCCAGCGTACCGAGGCCGCTATTGCTGACCTCCCCAGAACCAGTCAAAACAAATTGTAGCACTGTAGATCGCAGAAATCCACCGTATAGCAGTGTATAACCCAAAAGTCAAAGCTATCCTATCCTAACCTTAACAAACGTGCCAGCGCCACTATTGCTGATCTCCACAGAACCGAGCAGAATATACCAGAGCACAGTACAGTGCAGAAATTCTCCTGATTGCAGTGTATAGCACGCAAGTCAATGCCATTCTGACGAAACTTATCCTAACCATA
>NW_016969972.1:0-610 GCF_001483705.2 Eufriesea mexicana
GAATTGACCTGACCTGGCCTGACATTTCCTGGCCTGGCCTGACCTGCATTCACCTGACATGGATTGACTGACCTGACCTGACCTGACCTGACCTGACATGACCTAACATAACCTAATCTAACCTAACGTATCCCAGCCAATCCTAACCTAACCTAACCTAACCTAACCAAACCAAACCAATCCTAAGCTATCGTAACCAAACCTAAACTATACTCACCTAACCTAACCTAACGTATTGGAATCTAACCTTTCCTAACCTGACATAACGTATCCTAACCTGACCTGACCTGACGGACCTGACATTAGCTGAACTGACCTGACATGACCTCACATATATGCCCTGACATGATCTGACATCACCTGACCTGACCTGACATGACATGGCCTTGCCTGACTGGACCTGATGAGACCTGACCTAATCTGACTTAACCTAACCTAACCTAACCTAAGCTAACCTATCCTAACTTTGAAAACCTATCGTAGTCAAACCTACCCAAGATTTAGCAAACCTAACATAACCAAATCCATCCTACCCAAACCATTCCTGACCTAACATAACGAAACCTAACCTAACATGACCTAACCAAACCTAGCTGACCTAGCTTAATCT
>NW_016969973.1:0-337 GCF_001483705.2 Eufriesea mexicana
ATTGCTTGGTGATTTGATCGCCTAACGCCTTCAATCAAATGGCAAGTACACTCATCTACATGCAAGAGAATAGGTCTATTCAAAATTTATATCCTGTTATATCATGGTGAATAGATCGGGTAACGCCTTCAATCCAATGGCAAGAACAGCCATCTACTTGCCAGAGAATAGGTCTACTCAAAAGCTATATTCTGTTATAGCTTGGTGAATAGGTCTCCTAACGCCGTCAACCAATGGCAAGTGCAGCCATCTACTTGCCAGGGAATAGGTCTATTCAGAATCTATGACGTGTTATAGCTTGGTGAATAGATCGACTAACGTCTTCAATCCAATGGCA
>NW_016969973.1:349-1289 GCF_001483705.2 Eufriesea mexicana
TAGTACAGCCATCTACATGACAGAGAAAAGGTCTATTCAAAATCTATTGTCTGTTATATCTTGGTGAGTAGATCGCCTACCGCCATCAATCCAATGGCAATTACAGACATCTACTCGCCAGAAAATAGGTCTATGCAAAATAAATTACCTGTTATAGTTTGGTGAATAGATCGCATAACGCCTTCAATACAATGGCATGTACAGCCATCTACTTGCCATAGAATAGGTCTACTCAAAACCTATATTCTGTTATAGCCTGGTGAATAGGACGCCTAGCGCCTTCAGCCAGTGGCAAGTACAGCCATCTACTTGCCATAGAATAGGTCTACTCAAAACCTATATTCTGTTATAGCCTGGTGAATAGGACGCCTAGCGCCTTCAGCCAGTGGCAAGTACAGCCATCTACATGACAGAGAAAAGGTCTATTCAAAATCTATTGTCTGTTATATCTTGGTGAGTAGATCGCCTACCGCCATCAATCCAATGGCAATTACAGACATCTACTCGCCAGAAAATAGGTCTATGCAAAATAAATTACCTGTTATAGCTTGGTGAATAGATCGCATAACGCCTTCAATACAATAGTTAGTACAGCCATCTACATGACAGAGAAAAGGTCTATTCAAAATCTATTGTCTGTTATATCTTGGTGAGTAGATCGCCTACCGCCATCAATCCAATGGCAATTACAGACATCTACTAGCCAGAAAATAGGTCTATGCAAAATCTATAATCTGTTATAGCATGGTGAATAGATTGCCTAACGCCTTCAATCCAATGGCAAGCACAGCCATCTACTTGCCAGAGAATATGTCTATTCAAAAACTATAAGCTGGCATAGCTTGGTGATTTGATCGCCTAACGCCTTCTATCCAATGGCAAGTACACTCATCTACATGCCAGAGAATAGGTCTATTCAAAACCTATTTCCTGTTATATC
>NW_016969974.1:0-3092 GCF_001483705.2 Eufriesea mexicana
CATAAAACTGTGATAAACGATGATTATTCTTACGTGCAAATATTGTTTGTAGAAGAGAAACTTATTTCTATGTTTTCCATCGTGTTCCATATTGATGTTATTTGTACGATTTTCAATCAATATTGAAATACAATTGGTATTGCATTATTCTCCCTTTCTTCCGTAATACGCTGCATTTTGAATTTTTTAAATATCATTCATAGTTTGATTTTTGTTAGCTTTTTCCCAAACCTTAGTAAATTCGTCAAATTTGTCCGGTTATCTTCGCATAGGCATCCGTTTTTCGTTCAACACTAAAAGAGTTAAGCGTTAATTTATACCCGATTCCTTATTTACCGTTTCAAAAATATTCTCGACGTTCCAGCAGAAAGTCTTCGAATTGCTATTTTTCTGTAACGAAAGTAATCCCTGAGTGCAAAGTGTTAAACCTTGTTTTTGACTGGTTGTCAAATGTTTATTCGATCAGACTTGCATGAGATTTGGGAAAATTAGAAAATCGAATTTCATTATTAAGATATCTTTTTCTCGTTAGAGCATCGAATAACTAATTAAATAATAAAATATATAACTAGTTATTCGAGTCATTTATTTGGAATAATTGAATCATAGACGAAGGATGTTACATTCAACTCAACATAATTCTGCATACGTGACAATATATAGGCTTCGTAGATTTTAATTGATTTAACAAATTTTTCTAAACATTACAAAACATTAAGTGATTAACGAATCGAATTTTACGCGCAATATTTTTAGCCTGTGTATGTAGTAACGAATCTGACGAAGAGATTATTAAATCCGTGAAAGACGTGTTCACTGTTGAATAATGTTTCAACGCTACGAAATCCAGCGCACTTTGTTTCCATGACGTACAGGCTTACTAAAGGAACGAGCTTATTTTTTATACTTATTTTAATCTTTTTATAATTCTGTTGCAGAAAAGCTGGATTGAAAGGTGCAAGGCTATTAGGTCTTTCGAATCGATATATTCATAGCATTCATGCATCGGCAATTATCGATTATCGATAAATACTTTGATTCTCGTCTATTTCGAACCTTATTCCGCAATTTCACATGTTTTTAAAGATACTTAGTACTTTTACAAGATAATAATCTTGGAAAATGACAACAGAGAAGAAGATGAACGTTAATTTTAAATATAAAATTCTCATATTTACAAATTTTTCCACAATTATTAATTTTTTTCACAAAATTTACTCGTTAGTACGATAACAAAATGCGTTTTTAAAATTTTTTTAGCAATTTTTACACTTTTACAGTGTTTCTTTGTTTGTTTTTTAATTATTTTACGGAATAAAAAATTGTAATCAGAGAATGTTTTATTGTATCTAAGAAATATAAATTCATACGTAAAAATTTTTGACTGAAATATTTTAAAATATGTAACCTTCTAAGAAAAATATCAGTATCAAATATGTAATCAACATTCAAATTCAAACAGTATCAAAAATTCATTATCATAAAATATATTTTTCGTACTCGTAAACGTTATAAAATATTTGATAATTGTCATACATATGGATTATGTGGAAATTCTTTTATTTGAAATTTTAAACGCAGAGTAATTTATATATCGATATAAAAACAATTTACATACGTTTTTACCTGTAATAAAAGAAGGTTTCTGGCTGCAATCTTAATGGTTTTAAATAAAGAAAGCACTGTGCGTTTTAATAAATTTTTCCTTTCTATACCTTTTTCCACTTTTTCAGAATTTTTCAATAACATCGAATAACGTTTCTTTTTCTTTCCTTTGCATAAAAATGACATGATAATATTTTTAACCGAAGCACAGTCGAATATTTTATTTGCTGAAGAAATGTAATAGACCAAGGTTGTAAACCATGTTTAACTATTTTTTCTCTTTTTACTGCATCGTTTCTTTCAAGTTAGCGCAAAGGTCAAGTGTTATAATGTATTACGTACCTTTACGTCGATTATGTTGCGAATTGCGATCAATATTCTGTGCCCGCTTTCGGATCAAATTATCAAAGGAGTTTATCCTGGGATATAGGATTTCGATAGCTTAACAGGAGCTTATAAAAGTGACTCGTTTAACCTATCGGGAACTACGTGAGTTTTTTAAACGTATTCTATAATATGGTCCATAATATACTAAAATAATCATTTCGTTGCTATAATTTGTAATTTGCGTATAAACGTTAATTCGTGATCGTTAAGTATATTTTTAGTATCTTCGCAAATAGCAGTTGCTATATTATAACTAATTAGAATAATTATAATAAATCTTAATATTTCAAATATTTTTACATAACTACCTCTTCAACCTGTAAATTTAGTTTAAATTTCAGTCTGTAAATATGTACTTTCGGCAGCTTTTTGAATAGAAAAATTTTGTTCCAGAAGAAATATAAATATTTGTTAATTTATTTGTACAGTAGTCTTTTCCACTTTTATCGATAAAAGGAAAATCAAATTACAAGTTACCGAATGTCAATGTTTCCACGTCATTAGTAAAGTGTGAAGAATAAAAAATTAAATCTAATAAATTTTTTGAAATAATTAAGTCTACGATTATAGTTAATAAGAGAAGGCATAAAGAAATTACCACTGTTCTGTTAAAACACCTTACTGGTGAATTAACAGACTAGAGACGAAACGCTGCTTCCGTTTCCTTTCTCTTGAAACGTAACATGCTATCAAACGTAATTAACACGGAAAGGGTACAAAATAATTACACGTAAAATTTCTAATGCAGAAAAATTATGAAGATTAAATTCAGGAGTTTTTGTTCCTTTATGAACGTATACGCACGTTATACAGCCATAATGTTTAATATCCAACATTCTTCCTTTTTCAATTCAGTCTTTTACAGACGGTGAAATGATATGTGGTTTTAGCGAACCTAATTAGAGATATTATAATTGCATAAGAACTTTTATCACAGCATAAACGTTGATAATTCCATATAATTTTACAATCTGTAACTTGCAAAAGTTTTAAAAGTTAATATTAATTTAAAGGAATAATAAATTTGACGAATATCCTTTGTATATCGTCAATAGGTCGACCGCAATTGGCGACGGTTAATGACGAACCAAATTTCTTGA
>NW_016969975.1:0-492 GCF_001483705.2 Eufriesea mexicana
GGAGAGGATAGTTTTGACTATTGTGCTGTATACCGCCTTTCGGGTGGTTTCTGCGCCCTACTGTGACCAAATATTCCCTGCCTTGCAATGGGAATGCAAGAAATAGTGGCCGCGGCTCGTTACGTTGAGTTAGGTTTCGTTTGTTTGTGTTTGATTTGTTTCTGTCAGATTGGGATGCCTTCGACTTTCGTACCATACAGTGCCGTTCTATGGATCTCTGCGTTCTTCTCTCCTCTAATATGCACTGATTGTCGATGGGGATGCCAGCAATAGTGGGCTAGGCACGATATGTTGTGGTTGGTTACGTTTGGCTTGGTTATGTTAGGCCAGGTTTGGTAGAATATCTTCCACTTCTCTGCTCTACACTGCAATGAGACCGATAAGACCGATTTCTGCGGTTTACTGTGCTCTACTATGTTCTTCTTGACCCTGGGGAGGTCAGCAATGGTGGTGTAGGCACGTTAGGTCGTGTTAGGTTACGTTTTGCTACGT
>NW_016969976.1:0-513 GCF_001483705.2 Eufriesea mexicana
TTTTATTTACATTTTCGACTTATATCGTTGTGAGCTATTCTTCTTGCATAAATAAACAGGAAAAATTCTATTGGCGTGCTATAGCCTTTGCGGTGCTATAGATTCAGCCTGGAATATTCAATTTTATTGACATTTTCGAATAATATCCTGGTGAGCTAACTTTCTTGCTTAGATATGGAGACAGGATTCTATTGGCGTGCTATAGCCATTGCAATGCTATTGAATCTGCAAAAAAAAATTCAATTTTATTTACATTTTCGACTAATATCGTTGTGAGCTACTCTTCTTGCATAAATAAGGAGGAATAATTCTATTGGCGTGCTATAGCTACTGCAATGCTATAGAATCAGGCTGGAAAATTCAAGTTTATTGACATTTTCGAGTAATATTGTGGTGAGCTAACCTTCTTGTTTAGATAAAGGGGAAGGATTCCATTGGCGTGCTATAGCTATTGCAATGCTATTGAATCTGCCTGGAAAATTCAATTTTATCGACATTTTCGACTAATATCGT
>NW_016969977.1:0-403 GCF_001483705.2 Eufriesea mexicana
TAAAATTGAAATTTCAAGCCAGATTCTATAGCATTGCAGAGCCTATAGCACGCCAATATAATCATTCCTCCTTATTTATGCAAGAAAGATAGCTCACCACGATACTAGTGGAAACTGTCAATAGAGTTGAACTTTCCAGCCAGATTCCTAAGCATTGCAATGGCTACATTACTCCAGAAGGATCTTTCCCACTTCCTTAGGGAAGGAAGTTAGCTCACCACGAAATTAGCCGAACATGTCTGTAAAATTGAATTTTCCGGGCAGATTCTACAGCATTGCAGTGGTCATAGCTTGCCAATATAATCTACGCCAGGCACATTCTATATCATTGCAATAGCTATAGCAGGCCAGTATAACCTTTCCTCCTTATTTATGCAAGACAGGCATCTCATCACAACATTAG
>NW_016969978.1:0-708 GCF_001483705.2 Eufriesea mexicana
ACCTGTTCTCTGGCAAGTAGATGGCTGCACTTGCCATTCGATTAAACCGTTAGGAGCCCTACTGGCCAAGCTACAACAGATTATAGTTTTTGAATAGACCTATTCTCGGGCAAGTAAATGGCTGTAATTGCCATTAGGCTGAAGGCGTTATGCCATCTATTCACCAAGCTATAACAAGTTATTGATTTTGGATAGACCTATTCTCTGGCAAGTAGATGGCTGTACTTGCCATTGGATTGAAGACGTTAGACGATCTATTCACCAAGGTATAACAGGTTATAGATATCGAATAGACCTATTCTCTGGCAAGTAGGTGGCTGTACTTGCGATTGGTTGAAGGCGTTAGGCGATCTATTCACCAGGCTATAACAGGTTATAGATTTCGAATAGACCTATTCTCTGGCAAGTAGATGGCTGCACTTGCCATTGGATTAAAGGCGTAAGGTGATCTATTCGCCAAGCTGTGACAGCTGATAGACTTTGAATAGACTTATACTCTGGCAAGTAGGTGGTTGCATTTCCCATTGGATTGAAGGCTACGATCTATTCACCAAGCTGTAGAAGGTTACAGATTTTGAATAGACCTATTCTCTGGCTACTAGATGACTGTACTTGCCATTCGTTGATGGCGTTAGGCGACCTATTTACCAAGCTATAACAGATTATATGTTTGGTAAGACCTATTCTCTGGCAAGTAGATGGCTGTAC
>NW_016969979.1:0-784 GCF_001483705.2 Eufriesea mexicana
GCGCATCTCGGTGGTTGCCAGCAATGGTGGTGGTGGCGCAATACGATGGGTTAGGAAACTTTCGATTATGTTACGTTTGAACCGGTTAGGAAAAAATAGCAATGACTTTTGTGATGTACACTGCCATCCGGCGTGTTTCTGCGCTCTCCATTGCTCTACTATACTCTGCTTGTCTGTGGGGTGGCCAGTAATAGCGGTCACGAAGCGCTAGGTTGTGTTAGGCAGCGTTTGGTTTGGCTATGTTAGCCTGGGTTAGGTTTGAATAACTTTGACATATGTCGTATACACTATTCTTCGGAGCATTTCTGCGCTTTGTTGTGCTCTTTCATATTCTGCTGGCTGTGGGGAGGCCAGCTGTAGTGCTCTCGTTGCGTTAGGCTAAGTGACGTTGCGTTTGATTAGACAGCTTTGGATGTGTCAGGCGAAGATATCTTTGACTTTTGTGATATACACTGCTATGCGATGGACTTCTGCACTCTTTGTCGCGTTACTATACCATACTCGTCACTACGGATGCCAGCAATGGCGGTCGTGGGACGATAGGTAGATTTAGATTGCGTTTGGTTAGGTTGCGTTCGGTCACGTTAGTAGGATGGCTTTGACTTTAATACTATGCTCTGCTTTTTCGGTGAATTTCTGCGCTCCACCGTTCTCTAATATATTCTGCTTGGCTCTGGGATGTCCAGAAGTAGTAGTCTCGGCTCGTTGGGTTTATTTATTTTACTTCTGGTAAGAATAGGTTGGGTATAGTTAGGTTAGGATATCTTTGTCTTTTGTGCGATAC
>NW_016969980.1:0-284 GCF_001483705.2 Eufriesea mexicana
AGGACAGGTCAGGTCAGGTAAGGCTGGTTAAAGTCAGGACAGTTCAGATCAGGTCAGATCAGTTTGGTCAGGCCAGGTCAGGTCACATCAGGTCAGGTCACCTCTGGAAAAGTCATGTCAGTTCAGTTTAGGTCAGAAGATGTCAGGTGATGTCAGGTCAGGTCAGGTCAGCACAGGTCAGATCAGTCAGGCAAGGTCAGGTCAAGTTAGATCATGTCATGTCAGGTCAGGTCAGGACAGGTCAGGTCAGGCCACGTCAGGCCTGGTCAGGTCAGGTCAGTCAG
>NW_016969980.1:308-896 GCF_001483705.2 Eufriesea mexicana
CAGGTCAGGTCATGTCAGGTCATGTCAAGTCTGGTGAGGTCGGGCAAGGCCAGATCATGTCTGGTCTGTTCAGTTCAGGTATGGCCGGTTAGGCCAGGTCAGGTCAGGTCAGGTCAGGTCAGGTCCGATAAGGCCAGGACAGGCCAGATCATGTCTGGTCAGGTTAGGTCAGTCCAGGTCAGTTCACGTCAGATCAGATAATGTCATGTCAGGTCACATCAGGTCTGGTCATGCCAGGCAATGTCGGGGCTGGTCATGTCAGGTTAGGTCTGGTTTGGTCAGGTCAAGTCAGGTCATGTAAGGTCAGGTCAGCCCAGGTCATATCAGGTCAGGTCAGATCAGATGATGTCAGTCCAGGTCAGTTCAGGTCAGGCCAGGTCAGGCAAGGTCAGGTCAAGTTAGATCAGGTCATGTCAGGTCAGGTCAGGTCAGTTCATGTCACGACAGTTCAGATCAGGTCAGGTCAGGTCTGTTTAGGTCAGTTCAGGTCAGGTCATGTCAGGTCAGGGCAGGTCTGGTCAGGTTATGTCATGTCACGTCAGGAGAGGTCAGGTCAGGCCAGGCAAGGCCAGGCCAGGTCATATATGG
>NW_016969981.1:0-473 GCF_001483705.2 Eufriesea mexicana
GTACACTGCTATTGGGTGTACTTCGGCGCTCTGTATTGCTCTTCTACACTCTGCTGGACCCTCTGGAGGCCAGCAATAATGGTCGCTGTACATTAGGCCAAGTTATATTGCGTTTGGCTCGGTTAAGTTACGTTGTGCTAGGTTACGATAGATTTGACTATTGTGCTACACACTGCTATTCTATGGGCTCCTTCGCTCTCCTGTGCACTATCACGCTCTGCTTGTCCCTCTGGACGCCAGGAATAATGCACTCGGCGGGATAGGTTGAGTCAGGTTACGTTTGGTTAGTTATGGTTAGGTTAACTTTGACTTGTGTGCTTGTCATTACGGTTCGGATGGCTTCAAACTTCAGCGTTCTACACTACTCTCATGAGAAAAGCAATAGCGGTCGTGGCTCGTAAATCTGCACAGTACGTCTGCTTATGTTGTGTTTGGTTAGGTTAGAATAGTATAGCTTTGACACTTGAGCTATG
>NW_016969982.1:0-500 GCF_001483705.2 Eufriesea mexicana
AGCTGTGCTATTATATGCTCTGCTCGGACATGAAGAAGCCAGCAATAGTGGCTTCGGCACGTTAGGTTCGAATATACTACGTTTGGTTAGGTGACGTTTCTTTTTGTTATGTTTGTGTAGCTTTGACTTTCTCGGCATATTCTGTTATTCGATGACTTTTGTGCTTTACACAGTATTGCGGCGGATTTCTGCGCACAGCTGTGCTATTATATGCTCAGCTCGGACATGAAGAAGCCAGCAATAGTGGCTTCGGCACGTTAGCTAGATATTGGCTACGTCAGGTTACGTTACGTTTGGTCACTGTAGGAGAGGATAGCATTGGCTGTTGTGCTGTATACAGCTATTCCTTGGACTTCTGCGATATACTGTAATCTCATATGCCCTGCTTGGCTCCGTGCAGGCCAGCAATGGCGGCCTCGCTACGTTAGGCTTTGTTACGCTACGTTCGGTTAGGTTACGTTATTTCTGGATAGTTATTCATAGCTTAGACTTTCATGGTA
>NW_016969983.1:0-318 GCF_001483705.2 Eufriesea mexicana
GACCTGCCCTGACCTGAACTGACCTTACCTGTCGTGTCCTTACCTGGCCTGGCCTGGACTGACCTGTCCTGGCATGACATGACCTAGCCTGACGTGGACTGGCCAGACATGGCCTGGCCTGCCATGTCCTGACCTGACCCGACATAACCTAACCTAACTCGACGAGATCTGGCCTGGCATGACCTGGCCAGGCCTCACCTGACCAGACCTCACCTGACCTCAACGGACCTGGCCGTGCCTGACCTGACCTGACCTGACCTGACATCACCTGACCTATCCTGGCCTGACCTGACCTGATATAATCTGACCTGACATAAC
>NW_016969984.1:0-505 GCF_001483705.2 Eufriesea mexicana
AAATGTCAATAAAATTGAATTTTCCAGGACGATTCTATAGCTTTGCAATGCCTATAACACGCCTATAGAACCCTTCCTGCTTATTTATGCTAGAAAGTTAGCTCACAGCGATGTCATCCGAAAATGTCAATAAAATTGGATTTTCCAGCCAGATTCTACAGCATTGCAATGAATATAGCACGCCAATTGAATCCTTTCTCCTTATTTACTAAAGAAAGATAGCTCACCATGATATTAGTCGAAAATGACAATAAATTTGAATTTTTCGACCACATTCTATATCGTTGCAAAGGCTATAGCACGCAACCCTTTACTTATGCAAGGAAGTCAGGTCACCGCGATATTAGTCGAAAATGTCACTAAAATTTTATTTTCCAGGAGGATTCTACAGCATGCAATGCCAATAGCACGCCAATTGAATCCTTTCTCCTTATTTACGAACGAAATATAGCTCACCATGATATTAGTCGAAAATGACAATAAATTTGAATTTTTCGACCACATT
>NW_016969985.1:0-335 GCF_001483705.2 Eufriesea mexicana
GCTGCAATTCGGGGGATTTCTGCGATCTACTCCCCTCTAACATGTTCTGTTTGGCGATGGGGAAGCCAGCAATTGTGGCCGCGGCGCGTTAAGTTGAGGTAGGGCACGTTTGGCTGGGACAGCTTCGTTCGGGTTAGTTTGAGATATTTTTGGCTTTCGTGATATACACTCCCATTATTTGCACCTCTGCGCTCTTCATTGTTCTACTACACTCTGCTCGACTATGGGGAGGCCTGCAAAAGTGATCTCGGCACGTTAGGTTGGCTTAGGCTACCTTTGGTTAGGACATGTTGCTTTGGGTTAGGTTGGGATTTCTCTGACTTTCTTGGCGTAGA
>NW_016969985.1:345-584 GCF_001483705.2 Eufriesea mexicana
CTCGGTGAACCTCTGCGCTCTGCTGTGCTCTAGCATGCTCTGCGTGGCTCTGGGGATGCAAGCAACAGTGTTCTCGGCGAATTGGTATGTGACGGATAACGTTTGGCTCTACTAAGTCTGGTAAGATTAGGATACGCTAGCATTGACCTTTACGTTATACACTGCGATTCTAAGGACTTCTGCGCTATACACTACTCTAATATGCTCTGCTTGGCTCTGTGGAGGGCAGCAATAGTCGT
>NW_016969986.1:0-932 GCF_001483705.2 Eufriesea mexicana
CGCTGCCGCGAATGGCCCGCCGATCGGCGGAGCACCGGGCCCGCAGCCGGCCCAAACGGAGTGAGGCCAGGAGGAGGCCATGGACATGGCCTAACTTTCACGCCGTCCATGTTGCTCCAAACCAACCGGAACCACTCTCGGGCGTCGAAGGACCTGCTCCTGCAGACAGTCGTTGTGCTGGGTGTCGGGCTCTCTGTTACCGTAGGGCTGTACCGTATCCTCGATCAAAACGTGTGGTTCGGGTTTAGGGAAGGATCCGTGGCGATCATCGCCAGGGGACTACTGCGGACACCCGCAGCAACTCTGCTTCAAAGCGGTGAGGAATTCGTGTCGGTCTCCTGGAACGACGTAGTCGTGGTGGGGCGCTACATCTCCCCCAGCAGCGGCCTCTCGTCGTGCGAGAGGTACCTGGACGAGCTCGCAGATTTCCTTAGTGGACACATGGCTCGTCCGGTTCCGGTCGCGGGGGACATCAACGCCAACTACGTGGCGTGCGGCTCCACGTGAACAGGCGCTCGGGCGAGGCCTTGCAAGATTGGGCCGCTGGGTTGTTTCTCCGGTCGCTCAACCGGGGTTCCGTAAGCACGTGCATCCGGTGGAACGGCACGTCCTTCGTGGACTTGTCGTTCGCATCGCCGGCAGCTGTGCGGCGGGTCACAGGCTGGAGAGTGGCGGTGGAGGTGGAAACGTATAGCAACCGCCTCCACATCACCGTGATGCTTGCCGTCACTCCTCGCACCGGTCTGGAACCGCCCAGCGGGATACACTCCACCGCGCCGCGACGGGCGCTCGGGCGCCTCGACCGCGACCTCTTCGCCGCGGCCGTCCAGGTCGTCGCCTGGGAGAATGGGTCCATTGGGCGCGAAAAGGACGAAGCGGGGTTAGGGGCGGAGCGGCTAAGGGCGGCGATGTCGCGCGCGTGCGACGTCGCC
>NW_016969987.1:0-507 GCF_001483705.2 Eufriesea mexicana
TTGTAATTAATGAAAAACCAATAGTATTATCGGCATCAGTTCGAACACTCCGAGTAATAATTATACGTAACTATACTATTACACGTCAATTATAATACTTATTGTTAGTAACAAATTATTAATGTTAATAACAAATTGTTCACAACGTAAATTTATAATAAAAGCGAAAAAATTAAGGAATTATTGGTTATTACTTGAACTTGGAACGAATTTGCGTCAAAATGTAACTATAATTTGCAAACAGTTTATAAATTGTTACACTGATTGTTTATAACAAATTAATATTGTTAATAACAAATTGCACGCAACGCATACTTATAATAAAAGTGAAAAAATTAATAAATTATTACCTACAACTTAAACAAACTGTGTTAGAATATATTCGGAATTTAAAAAAGTTAATAAATTAATAAATTTATTGTTAATAAGAAATTAAAATCCCCGATAACAAATAGATCGCAACGTATATTAACGATAAATGTCAAAAAAGTTAATAAATTGTTAGTT
>NW_016969988.1:0-373 GCF_001483705.2 Eufriesea mexicana
GAGAGATGCAGAGCGCAGGTATCGATCTAATAGCACTGTAGGGCACAAAAGCCAAAGCTATCCCTACCAAACCAGTCCAAACCTGATCAAGCCGAAAGTGACATGTCTCAACCAAGTTTGCCACGAACATTATTGCTGGCCTCCACAGAGTCAAAGAGAACACACTAGAGCACAGTAGAGTGCAGAAGACCGCTGAAAAACATTCTAAACCACGAAAGTCAAAGCAATCCGTACCTAACCCAGGCTAACAAAGCCTAACCAAACGTAGCCTAACTCAACCTAGTTACCTATATTACAGCCGAGACCTATATTACAGGCATCCCCAGAGCGAACCAGAGTACAGTAGAGCAATGTAGAGCACAGAAGCCCTTAA
>NW_016969989.1:0-889 GCF_001483705.2 Eufriesea mexicana
ATGTATGGATGGATGGATGTGTGGGTGGATAGATGAATGGATCGATGGATGTATGGATGGGTGAATGTATGGATTGATGGCCGTATAGATGTATGAATGCATGGAAGTATGGATGTATGGATGTATGGATGTATGGATGTATATCTGTATGGACGTATGAATGGATGGATGTGTGGGTGGATGTATGTATGGATGGATGGATGTATGGATGTATGTATGGATGTATGTATGGATGGATTGAGGTATGGATAGTCGAATGTACGGACGAATGGATGTACGGAAGATTGGATGTATGGATGGATTAAGGTATGGATGTATGTGTGGATCGAAAGGATCTAGGAATGTATGGATGTACGGATGTATGGATGTATGGATGGATCGATGGGTGTATGGATGTATGGATGTATGGATGTATGTATGTATGGATGTACGAATGTGTTGACGTACGAATGTATGAATGTACGGATGCATGGATGTATGGATGTATATCTGTATGGATGTATGGATGCCTGGATGTATCAGCGGATGGATGTATGGTTGGATGTATGTATGGATGTATGTATGGATGTATGTATGGTTGTATGGGTATATGGATAAATGGATATATGTATGTGTGGATGTATTAATGTATGGGTGGGTGGATGTATGGATGGATAGATGTATGGATGGTTTGGGGTATGGATGGACGGATCTACGTATGTATGAAGGTCTGGATGTATATATGGATGATTGTATGGATGTATGGATGTATGGACGTATGGATATACGATTTTGTGGATGTACGGGTGTATGGTTTTATGGTCGGATTTATGGATGTATTGATGTGTGTATGCATGAAAGATCGATGGATGGATTGGTGGATGGATGTATGGGTGGATAGGTGTATGGA
>NW_016969990.1:0-615 GCF_001483705.2 Eufriesea mexicana
CAAGAGCAGCAATAATGGTCACGGCACGTTATGACGAGTTATGTTACGTTCGGCTAGGTTAGGCTAGGATGAGTTTGGTTGGAGTGTCTTTTACTTTTGTGCTATGCACTGCAATTCGGCGGAATTCTGTGCTTCACTGTGCTCTTATATGTTCTGCTTGTCTCTGTCGAGGCCAGCAATAGAGGTCTCTGCTGGTTAAATTTCGACACTCTACGTCTGATTACGCTATGTTAGGTCAGGTTTGGTTAGGATACCTTTGACTTTTGTTCAGCACAGTGCTATATGGCGGCTTTTTGCGCTATACCTTGCTCTTGTATACTCTGCTTGGCTCTTGGAATGCAAGCAATGGTGGCCTTGGCTAGACAGGTTCTGTTAGGTTGCGCTCGGATATACTGCGTTTGGAGATGTTACGATAGGATAGCTTTGACTATTGTGCTATACACAGCAATTCCGTGGATTTCTACGCCCTAAATTCCGTGGATTTCTACGCCCTACGTTGCACTAATATACTCATCTTGTCTATGCGGAGGCCAGTAATATTCGGCTTGGTACGATACAATAAGTTTGGCTACGTTTGGTTAGACTGGGTTTGTCTGGGTTAGATATGGATTGCTA
>NW_016969991.1:0-295 GCF_001483705.2 Eufriesea mexicana
CTGAACTCTCAAGCCAGATTCCAGTGCACTGCAATGGCTATAGCACGTGAATAGAGCCTACCCCGCTTATTTAGGCAAGAAAGATAGCTCACCACGATAAGAGTCGAAATTGTCAATAGTATTGAACTTTCCAGCCGGATTCTATAGCATTGCAAACCCTATAGCCACGCCAACACTATCTTTCCTTCTTACCTATGCAAGGAGGTTAGCTCATCACGAAATTATACAAAAGTGTCAATGTGATTGAATTTTCCAGACAGAATCCAGAGCATTGCAATTGCTATAGCACGCCAAT
>NW_016969992.1:0-276 GCF_001483705.2 Eufriesea mexicana
TAAGCATGAAATATAGTATTGGCGCGCCATAGCCATTGCAATGCTATAGAATCTTGCTGGATAGTACATTTTTATTGGCATTTTCGTCTAATATCGTGGCGACCTGGCTTTCTTGAATATATAAGGAGGGAAGATTCTACTGGCGTTCTGTAGCTATTGCAATGCTATAGAATCTGGCTGGATAATATAGTATTATTGACGTTTTCGACTAGCATCGTGGTGGGCTAACTTTCGTGCATAAATAAGTAAGAAAGATACAAGTGGCGTGCTATAGCC
>NW_016969993.1:0-281 GCF_001483705.2 Eufriesea mexicana
TTGGGAGGCCAGCAATAGCGGTCTTGGCTCGCTAGGTTGTGTTATGTTACGGTTGGCGTGGCTTGGTTAGGATAGGTTTGGTCTGTGTAGCTGTGGTCTTTGAGGTCCACACTGCTATTCGACCGATGTCTGTGCACTACATTGCTCTACTGACATCTGCTTGTCTCTGGGGAGGCCAGAAATATGGTCCGTGGTACGTTCGATTGAGGTAGGTTACCTTTGGTTAGGTTAGGTTATGTTAAGTTTGGTTGGGATGACTTTAACTTTTGTGCTGTACGCTG
>NW_016969994.1:0-255 GCF_001483705.2 Eufriesea mexicana
TGGGTAGCTTCGTCTTTTCCGTCAAACACTGAGATTCTGTTGCCATCTGCTCTCTACTCTCCTCTAATATATACCGCTTGGCTCTGGGAGTCCAGCAGTAGTGGTATCGTCACCATAGGTTGAGTTGTGTTACGCTTGGGTACGTTACGATTGGTTAGTTTGGGAGGGTCTAGCTTTGACTTTTGCGTTATGCACTCCTATTCGGAGGATTCCTGCACTCTACTGTGCTCTAATTTGTTCTGCTTGGCACTGGGG
>NW_016969995.1:0-731 GCF_001483705.2 Eufriesea mexicana
GCCATACTGTGCTCTGGTACATTCCTTTTGTCTCTGCGGCGGCGAGGAATGGTGGTCTCGCTATGTTAAATTGAGTTATGTTACGTTTGGGCATGTCAAGTTTGCCTGGGTTAGTATACGCTGCACTACCTTTTGTGCCTTGCACTGCTATTCGGAGGTCACCTGCGACCTACTGTGCTCTACTGCGCTCCGCTTTACCTCGGGGAGGCCTGGAGCAGTGGTCGTGGCACGTCTTGTTGTGTTATGCTGCGCTTGGTTATGTTAGATTAGGCCAGGTTATGCCAGGATGTCCACGGCTTTTGCGCTATAAACTGCAATGCAGTGAATTTCTGCGCTCTACTTTGCCCTACTGCATTCAGCTTGTATCTGTAGAGGCTAGCAATAGTGGTCTCGTCTTGTTAGGTTGTGTTACGCTACGTTCGGCTGTATTACATTCGGCCGGGATAGGATTGGCTACTTTGACTTTTGCTCTCTTCACTGCTTTTCGGTGCATTTCTGCGCTCTAATGTGCACGAAAATGCTCTGCTAGCCTCTGGGGTGGCCAGAAATATTGGTTTCGTCACCACACTACGTTTGGGTAGGGTAGGTAAGGCCAGGTTATATCAGTGTATGTCTGACCCTTCTGCTATGCACCAAAATGCGGTGGATTTCTGCGCTCTGCTGTGCTCAAGCATATTCTACTCGGACCAGGGGAGGCCAGCAGTAGTGGCCTCGGCATGTTGTGTTGAGTT
>NW_016969996.1:0-557 GCF_001483705.2 Eufriesea mexicana
GACAGGGAACTGCCGGATAATGGTGTATAGCACGAAAATCGAAGCCACCCTTACCAAACGTATCCTAACATAACATAATCAAACGTAGCCTAACACAACATAACGTGCCGCGGCCGTTACTGGCTTCCCAAGGGCCAAGCAGAATATAGTATTGCAGGGCCTAGTGCAGAAATTCTCTGAATAGCAGTGTACAGCACGAAAATCACACATAATCTGACATAGCTTGACATAACCTAACCCAACCGAACATAACATGTCCCAACATAACGTGTCGAGAAGACTATTAGTGGCCACCTCGGAGCCAAGCAAAGGATATTAATAGTGCTATAATAATAGCAGGATGTTGCATTAAAGTCATAGCCCTCATCTCTTAACCAAACAAAGCGTAACATAGCCAAACGTAACCCCACTCAACCTAACGTGCCGCGACCACCATTGCTGGCCTTCCCAGAGTCAAGCGGAGCACTATAGTGTAGAGTAGAACGCAGACATCCATATAATCGCAGTGCATAGCAGAAAAGTGGAAGCTGCCCAGGCCTAACCTATTCCAACGGAAC
>NW_016969997.1:0-1280 GCF_001483705.2 Eufriesea mexicana
AAGTAGACGGCTGTACTTGCCATTGGATTCAAAGCGTTGGGCGACCTATTCACCAAGCTATAAAAATTCATTGGTTTTGAATAGACCTATTCTCTGGCACGTAGATGGGTGTACTTGCCATTGGATTGAAGACGTTAGGCGATCTATTCACCGAGCTACAGCAGACTATAGATTTTCAACAGTCCTATTCTCTGGCAAGCAGATGGCTGTACCTGCCATTGGATTGAAGGCGATAGGGGATCTATTCACCAAGTTATAACAGGATATATATTTTGGATAGTCCTATCCTCTGGCAAGTAGATGGCTGTACTTGCCATTGGATTGAAGGCGTACGGCGATATATTCAACAAGCTATAACAGGTTATAGATTTTGAATAGACTCATTCTCTGGCAAGTAGATGGCTGTACTTGCCATTGGATTGAAGGCGTTAGGCGATCTATTCACAACGCTGTACAAGGTTATAGATTTTGTATAGAGCTATTCTCTGGCAAGAAGATGGCTGTACTTGCCATTGGATTGAAGGCGTTAGGCGATCTATTCACAACGCTGTACAAGGTTATAGATTTTGTATAGAGCTATTCTCTGGCAAGAAGATGGCTGTACTTGCCAATGGTTGAAGGCGTTAGGCGACCTATTCACCAAGCTATAACGGACTATAGACTTTGAATAGACCTATTCTCCGGCAAGTAGACGACTGTACTTGCCATTGGATTGAAGGCGTTAGGCGATTTATTCACCAAGCTATAACAGGTTATAGATTTTGAATAGACCTATTCTTTGGCAAGCAGATGGCTGTACTTGCCATTGGTTGAAGGCGAAAGGCGACCTATTCACCAAGCTATAACGGACTATAGACTTCGAATAGACCTATTCTCCGGCAAGTAGACGACTGTACTTGCCATTGGACTGATGGCGTTAGACGTTCTAATCGCCAAGCTATAACAAGTCATAGATTTCGAATAGACCTGTTCTCTAGCAAGTATATGGCTGTACTTGCCATTGGATTGACGGCGGTAGGCGATCTAATTGCCAAGCTATAGCAAGTTATATATTTTGAATAGACCTGTTCTCTGGTAAGTAGATGGCTGTACTTGCCGCAGGATTGAAGGCGTTAGTCGATATATTTACCAAGCTATAACGGATTATAGATTTTGTATAGACCTATTCTCTGGCAAGTAGGTGACTGCACATGCCATTGGATTGAAGGCGTTCGGTGATCTATTCACCAAGCTATAACAGGATATATACTTTGAATAGACCTATTCTCTGGCAAGTAGAT
>NW_016969998.1:0-583 GCF_001483705.2 Eufriesea mexicana
GCTGA
Organism: Eufriesea mexicana; assembly: GCF_001483705.2. Classification (NCBI taxonomy): domain Eukaryota; kingdom Metazoa; phylum Arthropoda; class Insecta; order Hymenoptera; family Apidae; genus Eufriesea; species Eufriesea mexicana. Next base: position 6 of record NW_016969998.1, read on the forward strand.
AAGCCACCAAATAGCAATGTATAGCGCAAAAGTAAAAGATATCCTATCCTAACCAGACATAACCTAACCTAACCAAACGTATAATAACGAAACCTAACGGGACGAAACCTCTATTGCTTGCCTCCACGTACCAAGCAGAGGACATTAGGGTACTGTGGAGCGCAGAAATTCACTAAATAGTCGCGTATAGCACAAAAGTCAAAGCCATCCTAACCGAACATACCCTAACCTAACCAAACCGAACGATACCTAACTCAACCTCTCGTGCGAGGGCGGCCATTGCTGGCCTCTCCAGAGTCGGGTGGAGAATAGTGGAGCAACGAAGAGCGCAGGTGTGCACCGAAGAGCAGAGTACTGCACGAAAGTCGTAGTTATCCTGTCCTGACCTAACCAAACGTAACAAAAACGAACGTAACTTAACACAACCTAACGTGCATAGCCCGCTACTCCTGGACTCCTTAACGCCAAGCAGCACATATTAGGAGGAGAGCGGAGCGCAGAAGTCAATAGAATGACAGTGTATCTTAGAGAGGTCAAGGCTATCCAAACCTAACCCATGCCAACATATACTAACCAAA
>NW_016969999.1:0-909 GCF_001483705.2 Eufriesea mexicana
TACATTCGGTTCTATTACATTTCGTTAGGTTAGGATATGGTAACTTTTATATTTGAGCTGTACGCTGCGATTCTATGTAGTCCTGCGCCCTACTCTCCACCAATATGCTCTGCTTGGCTCTGGGGAATTCTGCAGTGGTGGCTGCGGCAAGTTATGTTGAGTTATGCTACGTTTGGAAATGATAAGATTGGTTATGTTCGGAGAGGATACCTTTGACTTCTCTACTGTACATTGCGCTTCTACGGATTTCTCAGCGCTCCCCTCCTCTACTATGTTCTGCTCGACTCTGCGGAGGCCAGCAATAGTGGTCGCAGCATGTCAGGTAGAGTTAGGTCACGTTTGCTTAGGTTAGGACAGGATGGCTTTGACTTTTCTTCTATGCACTGATTTTCGGATCGCTTCTGCTCTATCCTGCGCTGGTGGCCAGCAATGGTGGCCTCGGCACGATATATTAAGCTATGCTACGTGTGGTTATAGTAGGTTAGTTCATGTAAGGATTTGATATCATTGACTCCTTTGCTATTCACTGCCATGCAGCGGGTTCCTGCGCTCTACTGTTCTCAAGTATTTTCTACTTGTCCCCTGCGAGGCCAGCAATAGTGTTATCGAAACGTCAGTTTGAATTAGGTTTCGTATGGTTATTCTACGATTAGCTTGGATGGGATGTGGTACCTTTGTCTTTTTTGCTATACAATGCTTTTCGGTGGGTATCAACGCTTTAGTGAGCTCCAGTACGTACTGCTTGTCTCTGGGGTGGCCAGCAATAGTCGTATCGGCAAGTTATGTTGGGTTAGGCTACGTTTGGTTAGTTTATGTTAGTACAGGTAAGGATTGGATATCTTCGAGTTTTGTGCAATACACAGCAATGAGGCGAGTTCCTTCGCTCTACTGTTCTGTAGTACATTCTGC
>NW_016970000.1:0-1237 GCF_001483705.2 Eufriesea mexicana
AGAGCAGAGACCACCATTGCTGACCGCCACAATGTAAAGCAGAGATTATTAGGTCACAGTGGAACGCAGATATCCACGGAGCATCAGTGCACAGTACAAAAGTCAAAGCTACCCTGGCCTAACGTAATCAAACATAGCACAATCAATCGTATTCTAACTCCACCTAACCGCCCTACAGCACTATTGCTGACCTCCCCGGGACCAAGCAGAATATACTACAACACAGTAGATCACAGACATCCGCGGCATGTCAGTGTACTGCTCAGAAGCCAAAGATATGCCAACCCAACCTGACGAACGTTGCCTAACCCGGAGTAACGTGCGAAGACAGCTATTGCTGTCTTTCCCATAGCCAAGCTGAACAAAACGGATACCATCGGAGCGCCAAAATCCGCCGAGTAGCAGTGTATAGCACAAAAGTCAAAGCTATCCAAAATTGTCCAAACGTAATATAAGCAAACGCAACTTAACTTGACCTAACTTTCCGAGGCCGCTATTGCTGTATCCCCTGGGCCAAGTAGAATATACTAGAGCACAGCAGAGCGCAGGGAGCCTCCAAAGGACAGCGAATAGCACAAGCATCAAGGATATCCTAACGCTATCAAATCCAACCTGACAAAACCAAACGTGGACTAACTAAACCTAACGCGGCGAGACCATTATTTCTGGTGGCCCCCCGAGTACCAAGCAGAACGTAACACAGCCCAGTAGATCGCAGAAGTCCACTGATTAGCTGTGTATACCACGAAGCCCAAAGATGTGCAAGCATAATTCAAACTAACGTAACCTAACCGAATGTAGCATAAATCAAGCTAACGTGCCGAGACCACTATTGCTGGCCTCCTCAAATCAGCGCAGAGCACATTGGAGCAGAGTAGACGGCAGAAATCCATTTAGTAGCAGTGTATGGCGAAAAGGTCAAAGGTATCTTCTCCTAACCGAACCAATCGTAAAATACACAAATGTAACCTAACACAACCTAACGTGCATCGGACACTATTTCGGGCCTCCCCGGATTGGAGCAGGGTACAGTAGAGCACAGTAGATCGCAGAGGCACATTGAATAACAGTCTATCCCAAGGGAGTCAAAGCTACCCGGACATAACCATAGCAAACATAACCTGGCCAAAAGTAGTCTGACTCATCCTAACGTGCCGGAGCCACTATTACTAGTCTCGACAGAGCCAAGCAGGGCATAGTAGAGGAGACGAGAGCGCAGAAATCTATAGAATTGGTG
>NW_016970001.1:0-730 GCF_001483705.2 Eufriesea mexicana
CGAAACCTATCCTAACAAAACGCAACTTAACACAGCCTAATGCGACGCAGCAAATATTTCTGGCATTCTCACAGCAAAGCAGGGAATATTAGTTGACAGTAGAGCACAGAAATCCACAGAAAAGCAGTGTACCACACAAAAGTCGTAGCTATCCCAGCCAAAATTAATCCAACCTAGCCCAACCAAACGTAACCTAACAGAAATTGTCGTGTCACGACCACTATTTCTGACCACATCAGAGTAGAGCAGAGTATAGTAGAGCAGAGTAGAGCGAATACATCAACCGAATAACAATCTATGCCAAGAAAGACAAAGCTATCCAAAGCTAACGCAAACAAACGTACCATAACTGAACCTAGCGCGCCGAGACCATTTTTGCTTGCATCCCGAGAGTCAAGCAGAGCACATTAGAGCAGTGTAGAGCGCAAAAATCCACCGAATAGCAGCTCAAAGCACAAAAGTCAAAGCTATCATTTCCTACCAAAACCAAACGTAACATAAGCAGACGTTGCGTGATTCAACCTAACGTGCCGACACCACTGTTACTGGCGTCCCAAAGTCGAGCAGAATCGAGCAGAGCATGTTATAGCACACTAGAGCTAATAAATCCTTCGAATAGCAGTGTACAGCAGAAAAGTCTGACCTACCGTGTCATAACCTAACCCACCGTTGCATAACCAAACTTAACATAGCTCAGACCAACGTGCCGCGACCACTACTGCTGGTCTCC
>NW_016970002.1:0-257 GCF_001483705.2 Eufriesea mexicana
AGAAGGACAAAGCTATCCGTACTTAACACAAATGAGCGTAACATAATCAAACGTAGCCTACCACAACCTAACGTGCCGCGACCACAATTGCTGGCCACCACAGGACTAATCAGTGTACAGTAGAGTACACCAGAGCGCAAACATCCACCGCAATGCAATGTACAGCCCAAAAGACGTAGATACTCCAGCCTAAGGTATACTAACCTAACAAAACGAAACATAACCTAACACAACCTAACGTGCCGACACCACAATTA
>NW_016970003.1:0-547 GCF_001483705.2 Eufriesea mexicana
TGTTTATGCAACAAAATCAGCTCACCACGATATTAGTCGAAAATGTCAATGAAATTCAATTTTACACTTAGATTCTATAGTACTGATATGGATATAGCGTGCCCATAGTATCTTTCCTCCTTATTTATGCAACAAAGTTACATCACCACGATATTAGTCGAAATTGTACATAAATTTGAATTTTCCAGCCAGATTCTATAGCGTTGCAAGGGTTATAGCATGCCAATAGAACCTTTCCTCCTTATTTATGCATCAAAATTAGCTCACAACAATTTTAGTCGATAATGGCATTAATATTGAATTTTCCAGCCAGATTCTATAGCATTGCAATTGCGACAGCATGCCAATAAAATCTTTCCTCCTTATTTATGCAACAGATCTAGCTCACCACGTTATTAGTCGAAAATGTTAGTAAAATTGAATTTTCCAGTCAAATTCTATAGCATTGAGCATTGCAATGGCTATAGCATGCCAACAGAATATTTCCTCCCTATTTATGCAACAAAATTAGCTCTCCACGGTATTTGTCGAAAATGTCAATAAAATT
>NW_016970004.1:0-2656 GCF_001483705.2 Eufriesea mexicana
TGTAGCCATTGCAATGCGATAGAATCTGAATGGAATGTTGAATTCTATTATCATTTCCGACTAATATCGCGGTGAACAATCTTCCGCGCATAAATTCGGAGGATAGATTCTATTGGCGTTCTATAGCCATTGATATTCAATAGAGTCTGACCGGAAAGATCAATTTTATATACATTTTCGACTATTATTGTGGTGAACAAACTTCCTCGCATAAGTAAGGGGAATAAATTCTATTCGCGTGATATAGACATTGCATTGCTATTGAATGTGACTGGAAAGTTCCATTTTATTGACACATTCGACTAATATCTTCGTGAGCAAGCTTTCTTGCATAATTGAGGAGGAAAGATACACTTGGCGTGCTATATCCGTTGCAATGCTACAGAATCTGTCTGGAAAGCTTAATTCTATTGACATTTTCGGATTATATCGTGGTGAGCAAGCTTTCTCGCATAAATAAGGAGGAAATATCCTTTTGGCGTGCTGCAGACATTGCTGTGCAATAGGGTCGGTCTGGAAAGTTCAATTTTATTGACATTTTCGGCTAATAACGTGGTGAACGAGCGTCCTCGCATAAATAAGTAGGATAAATTCTATTGTCGTGGTATAGCCGTTGTAATGCAATAGAATCTGACTGGAATGTTCAATTTTGTTTACATTTTCGAATAATATCATGGTGAGCAAACTTTCTCGCATGAATAAGTAGGAAACTTACTATTGGCCTGCTATAACCATTTCAATGTAATAGAGACTGACTGGATATACTAATTCCATTGACATTTCCGACTAATATCGTTCTGAGCAAGCTTTCTTGCATAAATAAGGAGGAACGATCCTTTTGGCGAGATGTAGCAATTACAATGCGATAGAATCTGAATGGAATGCTGAATTTTATTAACATTTCCGACTAATATCGCGGTGAACAAACTTCTTCGCATAAATAAGGAGGATAGATTCTATTGGCGTGCTGTAGCCATTGATATGCAATAGAGTATGACTGGAAAGATCAATTTTATATACATTTTCGTCTAATATCGAGTTGAACAAACTTCCACGCAGAAGAAAGGCGGATAAATTCTATTGGCGTGATATAGACATTGCATTGCTATAGAATCTGACTGGAAAGTTCAATTTTATTGACACTTTCGACTAATATCTTCGTGAACAAGCTTTCTTGCATCCATAAGGAAGAAAGATCTTATTGGCGTGGTACATCCATTCTAATGCAACAGGTTCTGTCTGGAAATTTCAATTTTATTGAAATTTTCGGATCATATCGTGGTGAGCAAGCCTTATCGCATAAATAAGGAGGAAATATCCTATTGCCGTGCTATAGACATTGCAGTGCAATGGGGACGGCCTGGAAAGTTCAATTTTATCGACATTTTTGACTAATATCGTGGTGAACAATCCTCCTCGAATAAATAAGTAGGATAAATTATATTGGCGTGATATAGCCATTGTAATGCAATAGAATCTGACTTGAAAGTACAATTTTGTTGACATTTTCGAATAATATCATGGTGAGCAAACTTTCTCGCATGAAGAAGTAGGAAACATACTATTGGCTTGCTGAAACCACTTCAATGCAATAGAGACTGACCCGATATACTAATTATATTGACATTTCCGACTAATGTCGTTGTGAGCATGCTTTCTTGCATAAATAAGTAGGAACGATACTTTTGGCGAGCTGTAGCCATTGCAATGCGATAGAATCTGAATGGAATGTTGAATTTTATTAACATTTCCGACTAATATCGCGGTGAACAAGCTTCCTCGCATAAGTAAGTCGGATAAATTCTATTGGCGTGATATAGACATTGCATTCCAATAGAGTCTGACTGGAAAGTTCAATTTCATTTACAATTTCGACTAATATCTTCATGAGCACTCTTTGTTGCATAAATAAGGAGGAAAGGTACTTTTGGCGTGCTGTGCCACTCCAATTCAATAGAACCACACATGAAAGTTCAATTTCATGGGCATTTTCGACTAATATCGTGATGTGCAAACCTTCTCGCATAAATCAGGGGGAAAGTTTCTACTGCCGTGATATAGCCATTGCAATGCAACAGAAACTGCCTGGAAAGGTCAATCTTATTGACATTTTGACTAATATCGCGGTAAGCAAACTTTCTTGCGTAAATAAGGAGGGTCGACACTATTGGCGTGCCATAACCATTGCAGTGCAATAGAATCGTTCTGGAAAGTTCAATTTTACTGACATTTTCAAGTTGTATCACGGTGAACAAGCTTTCTCGCATAAATAAGGAGGATAGATTCTATTGGCGTGCTATTGCCATTGATATGCTATAAAGTCAGACTGGGAAGATCAATTTTACATATATTTTCGACTAATATCGTGGTGGACAAACTTCCTCGCGTAAGACAGGCGGATAAACTCTAGTGGCGTGACATAGACAATGCCTAGCTATAGAATCTGACGGGGTAGTTCAATTTTGTTGACATTTTCGAATAATATAATGGTGAGCAAGCTTTCTCTCATGAATAAGTATGAAACATACCATTGGCTTGCTAAAACCACTTCAATGCAATAGAGACTGACCGGATATAGTAATTATATTGATATTTCCGACTAATATCGTTGTGAGCAAGCTTTCTTGCATAAATAAGTAGGAACGATCCTTTTGGC
>NW_016970005.1:0-281 GCF_001483705.2 Eufriesea mexicana
CTCTACTATGCCCTGCTCGAATCTGGGGAGGCCAGCAGTAGTGGTCGCTGCACGTTGCCTTGATATATGATACGCTGGGGTATGCAACAATTTGTTAGGTTAGGACTGGTTGGCTTTAACTCCTGCACTATACACTGTTATGCGGAAGATTTCTGCGCTCCACTGTGCCATACTATGTTCTGCTTTACTCTGATGTGGCAGCAACAAAGTTCTCTGCTTGTTAGAATGGGCTATTCTACGTTTGGTTTCGTTAGGAAGTGACAGCTCTGACTTTTGTGCCA
>NW_016970006.1:0-599 GCF_001483705.2 Eufriesea mexicana
GCTTGTCTCTGGGGACGCAGCAACCGTGGTCTCCGCACGTTACATTGGGTTGTGCTACGATCCTTTTTGTTAGATTAGGTCGGGTATGGTATCGGCACCTTTGACTTTTTCGGTGTACACTGCAACGCAACGCATTTCTGCGCTCTGCTGTGCTCTAGTATATCCTGCTTGGCACTGGGGAGTCCAGCTATAGTGGCCTCCGCACGTTAGATTTAGTTTGGTTGCGTTTCGTTTGGTTAGGTTAGGAATATTTGGTCAGAGTTCCTTTGTCTTTAGCTGCCATTCGGTGGATTTGTGCGCACCGCATTGCTCTAATATACTCTGCTCAAGTCTGTGGAGGTGAGCAGTAGCTTTCGTGGAGAGTTATGTTGTGAAATGTTATGTTTGGTTAGGTTATGTTAGGTTACGTTTGGTCAGGATAGCTTTGACCTTCGTGCTATACACTATTATCAGGTAGATTCCTGTGACCTGCAATGCCGTAATATAATCTGCTTGGCTGTGGGGAGTCCAGAAGCAGTGGCAGCGGGACACTATGATGTATTACGCTACGCTTGGCTCGGTCAGGTTAGGTCAGGTACCCTCGGCTTTTGTGCTGTCTA
>NW_016970007.1:0-240 GCF_001483705.2 Eufriesea mexicana
ACAGGTTATAGATTTTGAATAGACCTATTTTCTGGCAAGTAAATGTTTGTTCTTGCCATTGAAGTGAAGCCGTTAGCCGAAGTATTCACCAAGCTATAACGGATTATAGATCTTGAATAGATCTATTCTCTGGCAAGAAGATGACTGTACTTGCCATTGTATTGTAGGCGTTAGGCAATCTATTCACCTAGCTATAACGGGTTATAGATTTTGAATAGACCTATTCTCTGGCAAGTAGAC
>NW_016970008.1:0-1274 GCF_001483705.2 Eufriesea mexicana
CCATACATCCATCGAACCATCCATCCGACCATTCATTCAAGCACACATTCATACATCCATTGATCAATACATATATCCATCCATATATCCATCCATCCATACATTCTTGTATCCACACATCCATAAATCCATCCATCCATATATCCTGCGATCTACACATACATCCATCCATACATCCATCTATCCATACACCCATACATCCATACATCCGTACATCCACACATCCATACATCCATCCACCAATACATCCACCCATCCATACATCCATCGAAACATCCATCCATCCATTCATACAGGTACCCGTTCATACATCCATTGACCAATACATATATCCGTCCATACATATATCCATCCGTACATACATCCATACATCCACACATCCACGTATCTATAAATCTATCAATCCGTTCTTGCATCCATCCATCCATACATCCATCCAGCCATACATACATCCATACATAAATCCATACATACATCCATACATACATACATCCATACGTACATCTAAACATACATTCATACATACATCCTTACATACAACCATAAATATATCCAAACATAAATCCATTCGAACATCCATACATACATCCATGCAAACAACCGTACATGCATCCATCCATAACTCCATCCATCCATCTGTACATCCATACGCACGTCAGTACATATATCCATAAATACACTCATACATTCTTTCATACATATTTTCATACATACATCTTTACATACACACATACATGAATCCATACATACATCCATACAGGCATCCTTACATACATCCATGCATTTTTCCATAGAAACAGCGACACATACATCCATGCATACATCCATACATCCATCCAGCCACACATCACCACATCCGTACATCCATTGATCCATACACCCTTCGACCCATACATCCATCCACCAATCCATCCATCCATCTATACATCCATACACACGTCAGTACATATATCCATACATAGACTCATACATTTATTCATGCATACATTCATACATACAACAATACATACATCCAAACATACACCCATACATACATCCATCCATACATACATACATACACCCCCCATACGTCCATACATACACCCATACATACATCCATACATACATCCTTACATACATCCATATAAACACCCATGCATACATCCATACATTCATCCATGCATACATCCATACATACATCTATACATACATTCATACATACATCCATCCAACCACCCATCCATTTATCCATCCATCCACCCATTCATAAATCCATCCAACCATGCATCCATCCA
>NW_016970009.1:0-681 GCF_001483705.2 Eufriesea mexicana
AGGAAAGATTGCATTGGTTTGCTGTAGCCCTTGCATTGCAGTAGTATCTGACCGGAAAGCTCAATATCGACTAACAAGGTGGTGCGCAAACTTCTCGGCATAAATAAGGAGGAAGGATTCTATTGGTGTGCAACAGCCAAAGCATTGCAATATAATCTGACTGAAAAGTTCAATTTTATTGTCATTTTCGACTGATATCTTGGCGGGAAACCTTTTCTGCGTAATTAAGGATGTAATTTTCTATTGGTTTGCTATAGCTATTGCATTGCAATAGAATCTGACTGAAAAGTTCAATTTTATTGTCATTTTCGACTGATATCTTGGCGGGAAACCTTTTCTGCGTAATTAAGGATGTAATTTTCTATTGGTTTGCTATAGCTATTGCATTGCAATAGAATCTGACTGAAAAGTTCAATTTTATTGACATTTTCTTCTAATATTGTGGCGAGCAAAACTTTCTGCGCAAATAAGGAGGAAAGATTTCATTGGTTTGTTATAGCCATTGCATTGCAATAGAATCAGACTGAAAAGTTCAATTCTATTGATATTTTAGACTAATGTCTTGGTGAGCAGTCTTTTCTGCATAAATCAGGAGGATGTATCCTATTGGCGTGCTATAGCCATTGCATTGCAACAGAATCTGTCAGAAAAGATCAATTCTATTGACATTTTGTACTAATA
>NW_016970010.1:0-253 GCF_001483705.2 Eufriesea mexicana
GAACATAACCAAGCATAATGAAACCAAACGTAACGTAACTCAAACCAAGGTGCCACCACCACCACTGTTCGCCTCCCCAGAGTCGAGCGTAGAATAGGAGAGCAATGTAAAGCGCGGAAATGCACCGTGTGGCAGAGTACGTCGCAAAAGCCAAAGAAATCCTTACCAAACCATACTAACCGAACCTAACATTACGTAATCTATCACAACCTGGCTTGCAGAAACCGCTATTACTGGCCACCATAGGGTCAGG
>NW_016970011.1:0-1432 GCF_001483705.2 Eufriesea mexicana
CGTAACGTATCCCAACGTAACGTGCCGCTGCCACTATTACTGGCAACCCCTGATTCGAGCAGAGTATAATGGAGCACGGTAGAGCGCAGGATTCCACCGAATATGATCGTATAACACGAAAGTCACAGCTGTAAAAGCCTACCAAAGACCAACGTATCCAAACGAAATTTAGCATACCTCAACCTAACTCGACGACACCACCATTCCTGGCATCCCCAGAGCGAAACAGAACATATTATATCACAGGAGTGCGCAATCAACCGAAGGGCAGTGTACAGCACAAAAGTCAAAGCTATCATAACTAAACCTGTCCCAACGTAGCAATGGCAAGCGTAAACTGACAGAAGCTAGCGGGCCGAGACCACCATTGCTGGCCCCCCTGTGGGAAGCAGAACATGCCAGAGCACAGTAGAGCGCAGAAACTCACCGTATGGGTGTATATATCACAAAAGTCAAAGCTTACCTCTCCTAACCTAACCAAACGTATCCTAACCATTCCTAACGTGCCGAGACGTCTATTGCTGTCGTCCTCAGAGCGAAGCAGAACATATTAGAGCAGTGTAGATCGCAGGGTTCCATAGAATCGCAATGCACAGAATAAATGTCAATGCTACCCTATCCTAACCTAACCATACGTAGTACATCCAAACGCTACACAGCATAACCTAACGCGCAGGGATCACTGTTGCTGGCCTCCCCAAAGGCGAGAAGACCGTATTTGAGCACAGCAGAGCGTAGAAATCCACCGTATAGCATTGTACAGCGCAAAAGTCAAAGCTGCCCTGTAATAATGTAACCAAACATAACCTGAATATTCCTAACGTGCCGAGACCTCTATTGCTGCTCTCCTCAGAGCCAAACAGAACATATTAGAGGGGAGTAGATCGCAGAAGACCGTAGAATCGCAGTGCATGGCAGAGAAGTCGAAGACATCCAAACATATCCTAAACAAATATAATCTAAGCAAACGAAGCCTAACTCAATGTAGCCAGCCGCGGCGAATATTGCTGGAACCTCCAGTGCCAAGCAGAATGCAGTAGAGCTGTGTAGAGTGCAGAAGTGCATCGAACAGCAGTCTACAGCACAGAAGCCAATTATACCCTATAATAGCATATCGAAATGTAATATAAGCGAACGTAACCTATTTTAACCTAACGTGCCGAGACCACTGTTGCTTGTCTGCCCAGAGTAGAGCAGGGTATAGTAGAGCAATGGAGAGCGCATAAATCCAAGGAAGAGGCGTGTATAGCACAAGAGTCAAAGATATCCCAATCAAACCTTACGAAACCTAGCCTAAATGAACTGAACATAACTTAACCACCAACCCGCTGCGACCACTCTTCCTGGTGTCCCCTGACACAAGCAGAGTTGTGACAGCGCGCAGTAGAGGGCAGAGGTCCATAGGATATCAATGTGTAGCACAACAGTCATA
>NW_016970012.1:0-1209 GCF_001483705.2 Eufriesea mexicana
CATAGCTCTCAGCGACCACTGCTGCTGGCCTCCCGAGAGCCAAGCAGGAAATATTAGAGGAGAGTAGAGCGCAGGAATCCATAGAATCGCACTGCACTGCACAAGAATCAAAGTTACCCTCTCCTAACCTAATGAAACGTAACGTGATCGTAAGTAACATAACTCAGCCCAACATGCCACGACATGTATTGCATGCTTCCAAATAGTCGTGCATAGAATAGTAGAGTAATGCAGAGCGTAGAAATCCACCGAATAGCAGTCTATAGCACAAAAGTCTAAGCGTCCCTAGCCTGATCCATGCTAACCTAACATAACCAAACGTAACAAAACTCAACGCAAAGTGCCGAGAACCCTATATGCTGTCCTCCCCAGAGCCAGACAGAGCATACTACAGCACAGCAGAGCGCTGAAATCCACGGAATAGCAGTGTATAGCACAAAAGTCAAAGATATCCTAATTATACTCAACCTAGCTTAGCCTAACAAAAGGTAACCTAAGTGAACCCAACGTGCCACGGCCACCATAGCTGGCCTTCCAGGAGTCGATCAGAAATTATTGGAGAAACGTGGAGGGCATGGATCCACCGAATAGCAGTGAATGGCGCAAGATCGAAGACGCCCTGGTCCAACGTATCCAAATGTAATATAACCAAACGTAACCTAACTCAACCTTGCGTGCCTAGACCGTTGTTGCTGACCTCCCCGGAGCCCAGCAGAATATAACAGAGCATAGGAGTGAACAGAAATCTGCTGCACTGCAGAGTAAAGCAACGAAGTCCTGGACATCATGACCTTACTTAACCTAACCTAACCAAACGTGGCCTAACTCAACGTAATGTACCGAGACCACTATTTCCGGCCTTCCCAGAGCTAAGCTGAACATATTTGCGAATAATGTATCGCTGAAATCCACTGAATAACAGTGTACAGCACGAAAGACGAAGCTACCCTAACCGATCATAACGTAACCTGACATAGCCAAACGTAACATTACTCAACCTAAAGGGCCGAGACCAATATTACTCGCACCCATGAGTGGATCCGATTACCGTAGAGCAATGTAGAGCGCAGAAATCCACCGAAGAGCAGTGTATAGCACAAGAGTCAAAGTCATCCTAACCAAATATAATCTGGAATACCCCAACCGTACGTTATATGACACAACCTATCGTGCCACGACCACTACCGCTGGCATCCCCAGAGTCCAGCA
>NW_016970013.1:0-580 GCF_001483705.2 Eufriesea mexicana
AGAAACCTAACCTAGCCGAACTTAACATAACTCAGCCTGTCGTGCCGCGTCCATTATTGCTGGGAACCCCACTGCCGCGCAGAACGAATTAGTGCATACTATGTCGGTGTACGACGGAGGAGTCAATGTTATCCAAACGTAGCACAAACCAACGAAGCCTAACCTAACGTACACAAACAAACCACAACGTGCTGCAAGAACTATTGCTGGCATCCCGAGCGTCGAGCAGAGTATAGTAGAGCAATATACAGCGTAGTAACCCTCCGCATGGCGGTGCATACCACAAAAGTGAAGGGTACCCTAACCTAACACAAACAACCCTATCATAACTAAACGTAACCTAACGCAGCATAACGCGCCGAGTTTAATACTGCTGGCATCCCATAGCCAAGCGGAATATGCTATGGTACAGCAGAGGGCAGAGGTCGAACGAATAGCAGTGTACAGCACAAGAGACAGCCAAACCTAGCCAAAGCAAGCATAACCACACGTAACATAACTAATCCAAACCTGTGATGGTCACTATTGATGGCCTCACCAGAGTCACGCAGATGTTAGTAGAGCAATACAGAGAGCAAAT
>NW_016970014.1:0-1125 GCF_001483705.2 Eufriesea mexicana
ATTGCAATGCCTATATCACGCCAATAGAATCTAACCACCTTATATATGCGAGAAAGTTAACTCGACACGATATTAGTCGAAAATCTAAATAAAACTGAATTTTCCAACCACAGTCTTCATCATTGCAATATCTATAGCACGCCAATAGAATCTACCCTGCTTATTTAGGCAAAAAAGACACCACACCACGATAATAGTCGAAACCGTCAATAGTATTGAACTTTCCAACCACACTCTAGAACATTGCAATGTGTGCAGCACGCCAATAGAATCTACCCTGCTTATTTATGCAAGAAAGGTAGCTCACCACAATAATAGATGAAAATGTCAATAAAATTGAATTTTCCAGCCAGATTCTGCAGCATTGCATTGGCTATAGCACGCCAATAGGTTCTTTCCACCTTATTTATGCAAGAAAGTTAGCTTTCCACGATTTTAGTCAAAAATGTCAATAAAATTGAATTTTCCAGCCAGACTCTATTGCATTGCAATGTCTATAGCCCGCCAATAGTATCTACCCTGCTTATTTATGCAAGAAAGATAGCTCACCACGATAGTATTCGAAACTGTCAATAATATTGAACTTTCCAGCCAGATTCCAGGGCATTGCTATGGCTACAGTACGCCAACAGAATCTTTCGTCCATATTTATGCAAGATAGTTATCTCTCCACGATATTATTCAAGAATGTTAATAAAATTGTGTTTTCCATCCAGATTCTATAGTATTGAAATGGCTATAGCACGACAATAGAATCTTTCTTCCTTATTTATGCAAGAAAGTTAGCTCATCTCGATATTAGTCGAAAATGTCAATAAAATTGATTCTGCCAAGCACATTCTATATCATTGCAATGGCTATAGCAGGCCAGTAGAATCTTTCCTCCTTATTTATGCAAGAAGGGCAGCTCACCACAATATTAGTGGATGATGTCAATAAAATTGAATTCGCCAGCCAGATTCTACAGCACTTGAGCGGCTATATCACATGCGCGCAAATAGTATCTTTCCTCCTTATTTATGCAAGAAAGGTAGCTCACCACCATATTCGTAGATAATGAACGTAAAATTGAATTTTCCAGCCAGATTCTATAGCATTGCGAAGGCTAAAGCAAGCCACTAGAAT
>NW_016970015.1:0-271 GCF_001483705.2 Eufriesea mexicana
GTATTCCTGCGCTGTACTGTGTTCTACTGAATTATGCTTAGCCCTCGTAATGCCAGCAATATTCGTCTCGGCACGCTAGGTTGAGGTATGCTGCGTTTGGCTAGCTTAGTTTGGGTCATTTTCAGTAACGTTAGCTTTGACTTTCTAGCTATACACTGTTTCTCGGTGTATTTCTGCGATCTACTGCGCTCTACCATATTCTGCTTCTCTATGGGGAGGCCAGGAACAGTGGTCGCTGCAAGTTATGTTGAGATATGCTACGTTCGGCTTG